>NC_133537.1:125728665-126028665 GCF_048544455.1 Silene latifolia | reverse complement strand
CTCGGGATTTCTTTGTTCGGAATTTCCCAAAACGCACCTCCATGGTCAAGTCTTGTTTCTTTTAGCCTCGTGAACTTAAGTGTTTGCTAATTTGACGGGGAAAAAGGTACCGAATGCTTCATTTCCTACAAAATATAATGAATACAAGCAAAGACACCTAGAACACGGAATTAGCTCACAAATACACTAATAAAAGTGCAATAATAAAAAAAACCGGGCTAAAATAGGGAGTGAAATCATATATAAATTAGACACATCATGCAAGTGTATAAAGACCAAATAGTTTACTCAAAACCATATTTTAACAACCCAATATCATAATCCAAACCCCTACTCAAGATCCCCCTAAAACCCTACAACAGACTACTCACACATACTAACAAGGAACATGTAAACAAATGAAAAGGACAATGTAAACATAGCAACAAACATCATGTTAATTCAAACAACAATTAATATGAAATTGAAATATAAACAAACCAAAACAAAATTAAATTAGTAAGTGAATTATACCAACAATATGGAAAGAGTACAACTTTGGATTGATTATATAAGAAATCTTTCAAAATCTTGAATTATAACCTAAATACTAAATGTAAAGAATCCAACTAAAGTAGAACTAAACTAATTTATAGAGTAATTAAGGCTTAATTAAGAAAAGATTAAAGTTTGATCAAGGAAAGCTTAATATTAGTTAGGAAATAATTTCAGATCTAGGGTAATAGTATTCTCATAATTAGGTTAAACAAAGAAAGGGAAGATAAAAATGCGGAGAAGTGAGTCTGGGCCGATCAACCAGCTGCCGGTCCTTGACCAGCGGGGAACCTTCTGTAAATTTTACTTCAAAAATCTTCATCTACTCCATGGGGGGCTCTCAGCCGGTGGACCGGACCGGCTACCAGCCGACCGGCTGGGAGTCCTTCTCTGTTTTCTTCCCCCTTCTTCCTCATGCTAGCTTCATATGCTACCTTGTTTGCCTCCTTGATCCTCTTTTGCCTCAAATTCTGAAAGATGAGATGAAAAATCATAGCATGGGACTAAAGGCGTAAAATGCAAGCTAAAGATGTAAAAATCGTCTTAATTAGAGGCAAAATGCATAGGGAAGAAGGGGAAAATTGCTACCAAATAAGCACACATCAAACTTTCCCACACTTAAACCTTACTCGTCCCCGAGTAAGTAATCTAAGCGTTGCTAAGACCCTTAACATAGACACATGACTAAGACACTTCATTATAACATCCGAATCCGGGTTTAGCTTCACCCATAGCCCTTTCAACTCACAATTTGACACTTCATGAGAGGAAATGCCCTATTACAAGGTAAGTGAGGTCTTGCTAGAATGTGTTGGTTCAAATAGGCACTTAGCTACTATATCATGCTTAGCAATGAACCAATCAAAATACACCCATTTGCCTTATTCCAGCAGGGTTTTCAAAGCCGAATCAAGAGAGTCTAGTGGAGAATACCGTCTCAGAGTCCCTATTGGTGTCAACCCCCTAATCATAGCTCAAGTGGTCAAAAGTGATAACAAAAAGAGACTAAGAAACACATTCAAGGTCGGGGAAAAAGGTAAAACGCAACTTGACGCACAAGATTTACAAAACCGACACGAGATTCGACACTAACTAGCCCAAGACAATGTGAGATCGAAGGAAATGATTTCCTCGCGATTTTCGCTCGTCACACAATTTAAGAATGGGTGATTATTGTACAAAATGGAATAAAATCACTCACCTACTACAACTAGCAAAAGGATGCCCGCAATCTAACGTTATGTTCATTCCTAATATCAAGCAAGAGATGCAAAAATATGGTAGATACATACATAGTGAAGAAGATAGATTGTAACGGGGCCAAGGACATGGGTAAAAGTGGATTGGTGTAAGCACCATTATGGAAATGTGGAGTTAAACGGCCAAGAAGTTATCAAAATTTCCACTTAAAACCCGACTTAACGCAACAAATGAGTAATCACAAAACATAACATCTTTGAAAGTTTTACTCATTTGGAAAAAAACATCATCTGGCCCTTATTCACCAATAATTTTCCACCCCTTTATTGATGTAAGAGGGGTGTAGTTTAATTTTTATTCAACACAAACTTCTCACAAAATACATTTCTTTTCTTTTTTTTTCTTTTTTGATGACGAGGGGGTTGAGTCCACTCAGGCCCATGCATTACCGCACCAGCACATGGACCATGTAAGCCACCCCCTTCGGGGGCTGCAGTGGCCAAGTGATCATCTCCCTAGCTGGTAGTCGAACCAGGGACCTCTCAACTTCTGCATTTCTGCAAGCTTCAAGGTTTAACCCGGCTACCACTGGACTAACACCACTTGGTTCTTTTCTTTTTCTTTTCGTTTTTCTTCTTTTCTATTTTCTTTTTCTTCTTTCATGTAACCTCTTATTCAACACATTCTTGACCAAATTGACACTAATGTTTCGACTTTTGCAATGTAAGCTCAAATTTTCATGAAAATAGGACTCGAATCCCCAAGTACACGCAACTACAAAAAACATGACAACTTCTTGATCAAGAGAGTTGTTTATGAGAAGTATTTGATTGTGTAGGCTTGCCAATTGAAAGGTTAAGACTCAAAGGGATGACAAAATAAGAGTCCTTTTCTAAAGGGTCGAAAAAAGAGTCTATTTGGCAATGTGAGGTTATAAATACGTAACACAATTGCTTCAAAATGCATGGACAAAAAGGGAGCCATCTATACAAATTAAGGAACGAATGCTACACTTATGTGTTGTGATATAGCAACCTACGTAAGGAGACCTACTCACAACCTAAAATGGGGCCGGTTATGAATGAGCCGGCCCAAAAGAGGCTCTAACCTTACCTTTTATGTTGTTGTATCGTCCCTAGGTCAAGTGTAGGCTTTGTCAATGTATCACAAGGTGGTCTAGACTCGGTGTCTATCACACTTCCCCAAAAAGAACAATTATCACTAGGACACAAGCTATAAAGAGGGGAGAGACACGTATTAGACAATTATCATCATTGATGGCTAACATCCTCCACATTAGGACTCTCTACATCATTTATTTACAAACGGAATGCAATATGTACAAGATGCACCTAAAACACATATGTACATGTTACGTGAATGCAAGTATATACAATCATGACATGTTTTCTAACTAGCATGCAACAACTATTTCTAATGAAAACAATGTCTAAACCTAACAGCACACCAACAAACATATCCAACAAGTTTAAAAAAGGAACATCCTCATCAAGAAATCCCGCCCTCCTCCATGCAATATGTTCAAAAAGAAAAGGAAGGGTAAAGGAGAAGAGATAGGAAAGTGTATAACAAGCGTTCTTCTAGTTTCCTATTGCCTCCGATGCTCCGTGTGCCTATTCCATTTGTTTTTTTTTATGACGAGGGGGTTGAATCCCCCCGGGCCCATGCATTCCCGCACCACCACGTGGACCATATCATCCACCCTCTTCGGGGGCTGCAGTGGCCAAGTGATCAACGCCCCAGCTGGTAGTCGAACCCGGGACCTCTCAACTCCTGCATTTCTGCAAATTTCAAGGTTTAACCCAGCTACCACTGGACTAACACCACTTGGTAACCTATTCCATGTGTTAGATGATGCGTGTCATTTATATGATGTTTTACACCTCATTTTACACGCATTTCAGAGCTCATTTATGTATTTTAAGCTACCATTTCCCCTATTTCCGTCTACTTTTGTGTTTTTGTACATTATTGCAGAAATGTGAAGAATTCAACGGAAATCAAGCTAAATCCGTCCCCGAGTATCATGAATTGCATTTAACGTGAAGTGTTCACTTAAGGAACGAGCTTGGTGCGCATTTCAAGGCCCAAAAGATAAATCCACGAGATTATAGAAGTCAAGTACCAGCTAAAGCAGTCGATCGACTGGCACCCTTAGTCGATCGACCATCCCACGGGATCCAGAAGCTACTGTTCAGCTCAGAGCAGTCGATCGACCGGTCACCTCAGTCGATCGACCAAGCCGCTACTTCAGACGAGAATTAAAAGATCGAGATTTATCAAGCCCATGAGTTATTAGTGTAGATACCTCATTTCTGCACCTCCCGCAAACCACCCGGTGATGATTGGGCCGCATGTTTGATACGCGGAACGATTTGGGATAGTTCGTAAGATTGTCGTCAAGTGATTGCTCAAATATTAAATGTCGACCTCTTAGTTGTCATCTGCGTCCCGATACGGTCGTTTTGGCAGTAATTAGAGTACATTCGGAGTCCGGGTCAAAAACCGTCTCCATTTTCTCGATAAATCTGTTAAATCCCGAGTCGAATATTCGGAATGTTCCGGATATTTCTATTCCATATTTCATAAATTTTATCTTTTGGCAAATAATATCCCGTAATATTCATAAGATAATCGAATTATTTCCGTCCTACCATAACTCAAACGCGAAATCTTTCTTCAGCGGAGGAAACCTCACGGGAATAGACGCAGACCCAGTCTTTGCGCCTCTTCCAAGAGACGCGATGGGCTGCTGCGCCTTTTCCCAGGCCCTTCTTGGCATGTCTTACGTATCTTTTTCATATCTTTCCGAGATTTACTACCAAAGAGTCTCCGAAACCCTAATTCCCTCCGTGTGATTAGTATAAATAGGAGCCTTCGCTCCTCATATTTCTCACGCGAGTGTCCGCCCTTCTCTTCTGCCTTTGCATTCTAGACTTTGTTCTTACTTTTTGGCGCCTACGTGCTTGAACTTTCGACCACGTAAGCTCGGATCTTTCCGGGTACCAGCCTCTCCGTTGCATGACCGACAAATTTGACCAACTACACTCAATCAACTTAATTAATCAATCGTTTTCCTCTTACGAGGGCACTCTCTTTGCATTCGCGTCGAGCATCACTAATCGATATCTTAGTCCTTCTCGTTCCGTCAACATGTAAGTCTGAGGGTGTATAATCCTTATTTATTTATTGTATTTTAATTATTGTATAATCCATTGTAAGGTTTACGTCGAAAATACCATTAAAACCGATTTCTAAAAACCGTGCTTTAAAACTCTTTTTTACGGATTTCCAGTAGACAGACGTCGAGAAAAGACGCAAAGAATCGCCGCCTCTTGAAAGAGCGCGATTCTGCTGCGCCTCTTCGTGAGGCTGCCGCAGTTCCTGCTTGTTTTCTTCTTCCTCGTCCTCTGTAATTCGCTTCTTTTTTATTTGTTATTTGTCCGTCCGTTAATTCTTTGATATAATCGTCACTGATAATTCACATGTATATTATTATTCATCGTCTTTCGCATATTTAATTCATCAAATCCGACTTAAATCCCAAATAATCCAATATTTACGGGTTTTCGTCAATAAATTCAAACCCGGATTTTAGAGATTCAATTCGTTCATATTGAGTTTCTGGAATTCGTCATTGATATAGTTTTCATCTGCTTATTCGCATATTCGTTGTATATCCGTCATATTTAGCCTAATTGACTTATTTCAATAGAGGACTCATTAATATTTTCATCGTAATTCCATGTAATTAATCCGTTTGCATCCGTCTCATGCATGTTTTATCGCTTTTATGACCATCATTCACATGTAATTAACCTATTAATCACTTCCATCCGAGTAAATAATTGAATCAATCATTAAATTTACCAATCGACATTAACGATTTGCAGTTCCGGCTTCACAGCCAGAACTCACCCTTGAACACCGAACCAAGAATCGCTGCGCCTCTTCCGAGAGGCGCGTCTGCTGCGCCTCTTCCAGGATGATTTCTGTCCCTGAACTCTGTTTCTGCCTTGACCTAGTTTAATAAGCTTACCTATAATTGACTACTAATCGTATTATCACTTCTGTTAATTTATTTTATTTCTTTTATTCTTTTATTTCTTTTTCTCAAATTATCCGTTTTAAAGGTATTTTCGACATAAATCGCCTATTCCATTGTAATTATTGTAATTTTCATTATTGTAATTCATAGTTACTGTATTTATTTCATTTGTATGTTTCGTTGTCGAAGGACCTCAGCGACGAAAGGAGGTGCTCCTGCGTACTCCGCCCAAGGTCTGGGCACCCACTGCGACAATATAAAGGCAAAGATCATTCCTATGACCAACTAAAAGCAAAGTATAAGAAGAGTAAATGAATACAAATGGGATACTCACGCTGCTCAGCTGAAGAGCGTTCACGTCCCGCCGGTAGACATTGTGAGAAGAACGCTTGCTCTTCGTCCGGCACATGACCCAAACCCTCACCACGGGATAGGCCCTCTCCAACGGCTCCGTCCTCTTGGGTGCGAGACTCGGGAAGTAAGAGTACACCCACGCCTATAAAACAGAATAATCAATGACGATCTTTCGTGATTTGATAAAGAAAGGAATTTACTTTGGTCTAAAGGAAAGTTCATACCTCCAACAGTAGTCCCGGTCCGACAGCGCCAGGAGAAGTCCCCTTCTCCATCAACTCCGGACGAACCATGGCCCTCATGAAGCAGATGAGGACCGCAAAACCAGCAGTAACCCAGTCCCAACGCCCTAGGGAACTCAGGTCAGAAAGAAAGGGAAGGAGCTTTGTCGATAGCCTCTCGCCCTTGTCTCCGAGGTAAATCGAAGACAGGAACCACCAAAGCCACGAGCCCTTTAGCCCTCTGCTCAGTTTGTACAAGGAGGAGGAGGCTGTCTCCCTCCCATCGATCGTCACCAGCGCCGGGGTCTTCCCCGCAAAGTAGTCTCGGACGTAAGTACTGGGTACCAAACCCGGCACTGCAACAGCCTTCGGCGACAAGTTCCAGCCGATCAATCTCCTCGCCTCGGCCGAGTCCGCCCTCATAGCAGTCTCCGGCCACACCATCTCCTCGGTCCCACACGGCAGACCAGAAATCATGCCGTAATCCTCCAGAGTGACACCCACCTCACCAAAAGGTAGTTGAAACGTGGACGTCATGTCCCAAAATCGGTCCAAGAAAGCGCGGACCAAGCTAAGGTTAGCCCGCAACTTCCTCTTCACGATATCCCTCCAGACCTGAACCAAAGGACCGAACGCTCCGCGCTCGATCATGGCCCTCTCCTCCGCCGACTGCTGCTCGTAGTGCTCCATCGCTGTCGTGTACCCGAGAACGACCTGATGTTCCCGGCCTCCTATTACGATTTGAAACTAAGCTATCTTTAGTTTTGAATGAAATTCGAAAGAAATTTGGACAAAAAGAATGAAGGAGGATGAATAATGAGTAGTGAATTCTTATTTACCAAGCTCTTCACCGTCCTGTAGGACAGGTGACCCTCTGCAGCCCACACAAGGTGCCTACTCTCCCGGGTCTCGGCCACGCAGAGCTCCTCTCGGTGGACGGCCTCCTCGCCCGACGTTGGCCCGTCTCGGGGCCTCCTCCTCCTCGGCGACCTCCTCCTCGTGAGCCTCGTCTCTAGCGACCATCACCGCGGCGGTGAAGGCACGCTCTAAAGCCTCCTCAACAACAGCAGTGTCTATCTCCATGGGAGCTC
This sequence comes from Silene latifolia, assembly GCF_048544455.1. Classification (NCBI taxonomy): domain Eukaryota; kingdom Viridiplantae; phylum Streptophyta; class Magnoliopsida; order Caryophyllales; family Caryophyllaceae; genus Silene; species Silene latifolia. The sequence goes on along the minus strand of NC_133537.1, from coordinate 126,021,196 downwards.
TCCCGAAGTAGAAGCCTCATCACCCGCAACATTAAAGCAAATTCGGGCGCGTCATACGACGACAAGCCTTTGTTAAGGGGTTTCGAGCCTTCAAAGCCCTAAAGCGCTCCTCTCGTGCCATCCTTGGCCACGTTCCCGCCAACCCGATTACTCATGTGATAAATTGGGTCGAGTCAAGTCCATTCGAAGCCTAGTTAAGGTTCGAGTCGGAAATCGGCGACATTTCGTTATAACGGCAATTATGCCCTAGAAAGGTGTCTGAAAAGTTGTCACAAACCAAAATTCCGATATGGTGGGAAGTTTACCCATTATTCAAGGATCCCAAATATCAAATTTCATCGCCTATGGGCAATCCTAAGGCTATTTTCGAAGCAAATTACGGTTCAGCTGTAAAACCGTCTCGAATTCATTCAAAGGCTCAAAACTCGATGAAAATTCAAAACAAATGCATGGTTATGTTCCTAACATCACCTACTATCCATTTCTAGTGTCAATTTGGCAAGGCAAAACCATTTGGGGAAAAAGCCCCAAATTTTCGATCAAAAGGGTCGAAAACCCTAATTTTCGCGGCTCAAAATTCGACAAATGAAGAAGATTAATGCAAGATTAAAACACATACCTCGATTAGTCATATTTAAAGCAAGCTTTTGAATCAAACCTTGGTGTAAATGGTGAAGATTTGAGAGAGAAATGAGTGAATTGTGTTTCGAATGCAAATGACACAAATCCCTCTGATTTCGCGTTTTTACGCAGGAAAGCCAAATTGGGGAAAAGACGCAGCAGGCGCTGCGCCTCTTCCAAGAGACGCAGCTCTTGCTGCGCCTCTTCCTTTGGTTCCCTCCACATGGATTTTCAAAAATTCGTTACAAGTTCGTTATTTGTGGGCCCATCTTGGGTGCGCCTCTTCCTCGATGCTTTTTTTTCTCTTTTGGCCCATTCAACGATTTTCTTTCGTTCCGGCCCGCATTTTACCAACCAGCAGCGGACTGTTGCATATTATTGTACATTTGTCCCAGTAGCAGCGATTTTTGCAGTATTGCTCACTCAAGATTTCTTCCATGACGATCAAGATGTTCCTAGTCGTCAAAATATTTGTCCCCAGCGCAGCAGTATTTTGCAGTATTGCTCCCTCAAGATTCCTTCCATGACGATCAAGATGTTCCTAATCGTCAATATATCTCCCAACAAGAGTTCGCTTGAGACCGACGCAAGCAGATTCAACCTCAAGTTTTTACAAGAGTTCGCTTGAGACCGACGCAAGCGGATTCCCCGGCAGTTTCTACCGACGTCCTGCTGCTTTCGATATTTATTCTTCACGGAGTTCGGCGAAGGTGTCATTCTCCGGAAGAATCTTGAGAAATAAGTTTCTTCAGTATCCCTGTGACCCCTAATGTCTTCAGACACCAAGTTATCCTCAGACCAAAGAGTTTTGCCGAAGCGTCTTGATCCGTTTCACCCAGGGGTATCTCGGGTATGGTCTCTTCTTATGGTTGGCGAGCCTCCTTACGTAGTCTAATGGACTTTAAACGACCCTCCCCGATAAGTCGACGGACTCTAAAATGTTCCCGACGACAGGTCCTTGGCTCGGACCCCTTGAGCCGCCTCGCGTCGCCATAGTCGTCAAGTTGTAATCTTCGATTGACCTGATGGCTATACTTTGACTTTCGCCTTGTCTAAGCCTCAGTCAAAGTGGGGGCTCTGTAGATACCTCATTTCTGCACCTCCCGCAAACCACCCGGTGATGATTGGGCCGCATGTTTGATACGCGGAACGATTTGGGACAGTTCGTAAGATTGTCGTCAAGTGATTGCTCAAATATTAAATGTCGACCTCTTAGTTGTCATCTGCGTCCCGATACGGTCGTTTTGGCGATAATTAGAGTACATTCGAGTCCGGGTCAAAAACCGTCTCCATTTTCGATAATCTGTTAAATCCCGAGTCGAATATTCGGAATGTTCCGGATATTTCTATTCCATATTTCATAAATTTTATCTTTTGGCAAATAATACCCCGTAATATTCATAAGATAATCGAATTATTTCCGTCCTACCATAACTCAAACGCGAAATCTTTCTTCAGCGGAGGAAACCTCCACGGGAATAGACGCAACAGGCCGTCTTTGCGCCTCTTCCAAGAGACGCAGTGGCTGCTGCGCCTTTTCCCAGGCCCTTCTTTGCATGTCTTACGTATCTTTTTCATATCTTTCCGAGATTTACTACCAAAGAGTCTCCGAAACCCTAATTCCCTCCGTGTGATTAGTATAAATAGGAGCCTTCGCTCCTCATATTTCTCACGCGAGTGTCCGCCCTTCTCTTCTCCCTTTGCATTCTAGACTTTGTTCTTACTTACTGGCGCCTACGTGCTTGAACTTTCGACCACGTAAGCTCGGATCTTTCCGGGTACCAGCCTCTCCGTTGCATGACCGACAAATTTGACCAACTACACTCAATCAACTTAATTAATCAATCGTTTTCCTCTTACGAGGGCACTCTCTTTGCATTCGCGTCGAGCATCACTAATCGATATCTTAGTCCTTCTCGTTCCGTCAACATGTAAGTCTGAGGGTGTATAATCCTTATTTATTTATTGTATTTTAATTATTGTATAATCCATTGTAAGGTTTACGTCGAAAATACCATTAAAACCGATTTCTAAAAACCGTGCTTTAAAACTCTTTTTACGGATTTCCGGTGAGATGACGTCGAGAAAAGACGCAAAGAATCGCTGCTGCGCCTCTTGAAAGAGCGCGATTCTGCTGCGCCTCTTCGAGGGCCGCCGATTCCTGCTTCTTTTCTTCTTCCTCGTCCTCTGTAATTCGCTTCTTTTTTATTTGTTATTTGTTCGTCCGTTAATTCTTTGATATAATCGTCACTGATAATTCACATGTATATTATTATTCATCGTCTTTCGCATATTTAATTCATCAAATCCGACTTAAATCCCAAATAATCCAATATTTACGGGTTTTCGTCACTAAATTCAAACCCGGATTTTAGAGATTCAATTTGTTCATATTGAGTTTCTGGAATTCGTCATTGATATAGTTTTCATCTGCTTATTCGCATATTCGTTGTATATCCGTCATATTTAGCCTAATTGACTTATTTCAATAGAGGACTCATTAATATTTTCATCGTAATTCCATGTAATTAATCCGTTTGCATCCGTCTCATGCATGTTTTATCGCTTTTATGACCATCATTCACATGTAATTAACCTATTAATCACTTCCATCCGAGTAAATAATTGAATCAATCATTAAATTTACCAATCGACATTAACGATTTGCGCTTAAACTTCCCGAGAACTCACCCTTGAAACAGAACCCGAATCGCTGCGCCTCTTCCGAGGGCGCGATCTCTTCTTTGTTCCAGGATGATTTCTGTCCCTGAACTCTGTTTCTGCCTTGACCTAGTTTAATAAGCTTACCTATAATTGACTACTAATCGTATTATCACTTCAGTTAATTTATTTTATTTCTTTTATTCTTTTATTTCTTTTTCTCAAATTATCCGTTTTAAAGGTATTTTCGACATAAATCGCCTATTCCATTGTAATTATTGTAATTTTCATTATTGTAATTCATAGTTCTTTGTATTTATTTCATTTGTATGTTTCGTTGTCGAAGGACCTCAGCGACGAAAGGAGGTGCTCCTGCGTACTCCGCCCAAGGTCTGGGCACCCACTGCGACAATATAAAGGCAAAGATCATTCCTATGACCAACTAAAAGCAAAGTATAAGAAGAGTAAATGAATACAAATGGGATACTCACGCTGCTCAGCTGAAGAGCGTTCACGTCCCGCCGGTAGACATTGTGAGAAGAACGCTTGCTCTTCGTCCGGCACATGACCCAAACCCTCACCACGGGATAGGCCCTCTCCAACGGCTCCGTCCTCTTGGGTGCGAGACTCGGGAAGTAAGAGTACACCCACGCCTATAAAAAGAATAATCAATGACGATCTTTCGTGATTTGATAAAGAAAGGAATTTACTTTGGTCTAAAGGAAAGTTCATACCTCCAACCAGTAGTCCCGGTCCGACAGCGCCAGGAGAAGTCCCCTTCTCCATCAACTCCGGACGAACCATGGCCCTCATGAAGCGATGAGGACCGCAAAACCAGCGATAACCCGGTCCCAACGCCCTAGGGAACTCGGGTCGAAAAGAAAGGGAAGGAGCTTTGTCGATAGCCTCTCGCCCTTGTCTCCGAGGTAAATCGAAGACAGGGAACCACCAAAGCCACGGGCAGGCCCTCTGCTCACCAGTTTGTACAAGGAGGAGGAGGCTGTCTCCCTCCCATCGATCGTCACCGGCGCCGGGTCTTCCCCTTAAAGTAGTCTCGGACGTAAGTCTTGGGTACCAAACCCGCAGATCGCAACGACCTTCGGCGACAAGTTCCAGCAGATCAATCTCCTCGCCTCGGCCGAATCCGCCCTCATAGCAGTCTCCGGCCACACCATCTCCTCGGTCCCACACGGCAGACCAGAAATCATGCCGTAATCCTCCAGAGTGACACCCACCTCACCAAAAGGTAGTTGAAACGTGGACGTCATGTCCCAAAATCGGTCCAAGAAAGCGCGGACCAAGCTAAGGTTAGCCCGCAACTTCCTCTTCACGATATCCCTCCAGACCTGAACCAAAAGACCGAACGCTCCGCGCTCGATCATGGCCCTCTCCTCCGCCGACAGCTGCTCGTAGTGCTCCATCGCTGTCGTGTACCCGAGAACGACCTGATGTTCCCGGCCTCCTATTACGATTTGAAACTAAGCTATCTTTAGTTTTGAATGAAATTCGAAAGAAATTTGGACAAAAAGAATGAAGGAGGATGAATAATGAGTAGTGAATTCTTATTTACCAAGCTCTTCACCGTCCTGTAGGACAGGTGACCCTCTACAGCCCACACAAGGTGCCTACTCTCCCGGTCTCGGCCACGCAGAGCTCCTCTCGGTGACGGCCTCCTCGCCCGACGTTGGCCCGTCTCGGGGCCTCCTCCTCCTCGGCAGCCTCCTCCTCGTGAGCCTCGTCTCTAGCAGCCATCACCGCAGCGGTGAAGGCCTGCTCTAAAGCCTCCTCAACAACAGCGGCGTATATCTCCATGGGAGCTCTCCCAGAAGTAGAAGCCTCATCACCTGCAACATTAAAGCAAATTCAGGCCGCGTCATACGACGACAAGCCTTTGTTAAGGGGTTTCGAGCCTTCAAAGCCCTAAAACTGCTCCTCTCGTGCCATCCTTGGCCACGTTCCCGCCAACCCGATTACTCATCTGATAAATTGGGTCGAGTCAAGTCCAGTTCGAAGCCTAGTTAAGGTTCGAGTCGGAAATCGAAGATTTCGTTATAACGGCAATTATGCCCTAGAAAGGTGTCCTGAAAAAGTTGTCACAAACCAAAATTCCGATATGGTGGGAAGTTTACCCATTATTCAAGGATCCCAAATATCAAATTTCATCGCCTATGGGCAATCCTAAGGCTATTTTCGAAGCAAATTACGGTTCAGTTGTAAAACCGTCTCGAATTCATTCAAAGGCTCAAAACTCGATGAAAATTCAAAACAAATGCATGGTTATGTTCCTAACATCACCTACTATCCATTTCTAGTGTCAATTTGGCAAGGCAAAACCATTTGGGGAAAAAGCCCCAAATTTTCGATCAAAAGGGTCGAAAACCCTAATTTTCGCGGCTCAAAATTCGACAAATGAAGAAGATTAATGCAAGATTAAAACACATACCTCGATTAGTCATATTTAAAGCAAGCTTTTGAATCAAACTTTGGTGTAAATGGTGAAGATTTGAGAGAGAAATGAGTGAATTGTGTTTCGAATGCAAATGACACAAATCCCTCTGATTTCGCGTTTTTACGCAGGAAAGCCAAATTGGGGAAAAGACGCAGCAGGCGCTGCGCCTCTTCCAAGAGACGCAGCTCTTGCTGCGCCTCTTCCTTTGGTTCCCTCCACATGGATTTTCAAAAATTCGTTACAAGTTCGTTATTTGTGGGCCCATCTTGGGTGCGCCTCTTCCTCGATGCTTTTTTTTCTCTTTTGGCCCATTCAACGATTTTCTTTCGTTTCGGCCCGCATTTTACCAGCCAGCAGCGGACTGTTGCATATTATTGTACATTTGTCCCCAGCGCAGCAGTATTTTGCAGTATTGCTCACTCAAGATTTCTTCCATGACGATCAAGATGTTCCTAGTCGTCAAAATATTGGTCCCCAGCGCAGCAGTATTTTGCAGTATTGCTCCCTCAAGATTCCTTCCATGACGATCAAGATGTTCCTAATCGTCAATATATCTCCCAACAAGAGTTCGCTTGAGACCGACGCAAGCAGATTCAACCTCAAGTTTTTACAAGAGTTCGCTTGAGACCGACGCAAGCGGATTCCCCGGCAGTTTCTACCGACGTCCTGCTGCTTTCGATATTTATTCTTCACGGAGTTCGGCGAAGGTGTCATTCTCCGGAAGCATCTCGAGAAAGAAGTTTCTTCAGTATCCCTGTGACCCCTAATGTCTTCAGACACCAAGTTATCCTCAGACCAAAGAGTTTTGCCGAAGCGTCTTCAGTCCCGTTTCACCCAGGGGTATCTCAGGTATGGTCTCTTCTTATGGCTGGCGAGCCTCCTTACGTAGTCTAATGGACTTTAAACGACCCTCCCCGGAAGTCGACAGACTCTAAAATGTTCCCGACGACAGGTCCTTGGCTCAGACCCCTTGAGCCGCCTCGCGTCGCCATAGTCGTCAGGTTGTAATCTTCGATTGACCTTATGGCTATACTTTGACTTTCGCCTTGTCTAAGCCTCAGTCAAAGTGGGGGCTCTGTAGATACCTCATTTCTGCACCTCCCGCAAACCACCCGGTGATGATTGGGCCGCATGTTTGATACGCGGAACGATTTGGGACAGTTCGTAAGATTGTCGTCAAGTGATTGCTCAAATATTAAATGTCGACCTCTTAGTTGTCATCTGCGTCCCGATACGGTCGTTTTGGCAGTAATTAGAGTACATTCGGAGTCCGGGTCAAAAACCGTCTCCATTTTCGATAATTTGTTAAATCCCGAGTCGAATATTCGGAATGTTCCTGATATTTCTATTCCATATTTCATAAATTTTATCTTTTGGCAAATAATATCCCGTAATATTCATAAGATAATCGAATTATTTCCGTCCTACCATAACTCAAACGCGAAATCTTTCTTCAAAGGGAGAAACCTCACTGGGAATAGACGCAACGACAGTCTTTGCGCCTCTTCCAAGAGACGCAGTGGCTGCTGCGCCTTTTCCCAGGCCCTTCTTTGCATGTCTTACGTATCTTTTTCATATCTTTCCGAGATTTACTACCAAAGAGTCTCCGAAACCCTAATTCCCTCCGTGTGATTAGTATAAATAGGAGCCTTCGCTCCTCATATTTCTCACGCGAGTGTCCGCCCTTCTCTTCTCCCTTTGCATTCTAGACTTTGTTCTTACTTACTGGCGCCTACGTGCTTGAACTTTCGACCACGTAAGCTTGGATCTTTCCGGGTACCAGCCTCTCCGTTGCATGACCGACCAATTTGACCAACTACACTCAATCAACATAATTAATCAATCGTTTTCCTCTTACGAGGGCACTCTCTTTGCATTCGCGTCGAGCATCACTAATCGATATCTTAGTCCTTCTGGTTCCGTCAACATGTAAGTCTGAGGGTGTATAATCCTTATTTATTTATTGTATTTTAATTATTGTATAATCCATTGTAAGGTTTACGTCGAAAATACCATTAAAACCGATTTCTAAAAACCGTGCTTTAAAACTCTTTTTACGGTTTCCAGTGAAGACGGACGTCGAGAAAAGACGCTCAATCTGTGCCTCTTCGAAGGAGCGCGCCTTCTGCTGCGCCTCTTCGTGAGGCCGCCGATTCAGCTTCGCTTCTTTTCTTCTTCCTCGTCCTCTGTAATTCGCTTCTTTTTTATTTGTTATTTGTTCGTCCGTTAATTCTTTGATATAATCGTCATCCGATAATTCACATGTATATTATTATTCATCGTCTTTCGCATATTTAATTCATCAAATCCGACTTAAATCCCAAATAATCCAATATTTACGGGTTTTCGTCACTAAATTCAAACCCGGATTTTAGAGATTCAATTTGTTCATATTGAGTTTCTGGAATTCGTCATTGATATAGTTTTCATCTGCTTATTCGCATATTCGTTGTATATCCGTCATATTTAGCCTAATTGACTTATTTCAATAGAGGACTCATTAATATTTTCATCGTAATTCCATGTAATTAATCCGTTTGCATCCGTCTCATGCATGTTTTATCGCTTTTATGACCATCATTCACATATAATTAACCTATTAATCACTTCCATCCGAGTAAATAATTGAATCAATCATTAAATTTACCAATCGACATTAACGATTTGCGTTCAAAACTTCACGACAGAACTCACCCTTGGAACAGACGCGGCAATCGCTGCTGCGCCTCTTCCCAGGGCGCGATCTGCTGCGCTGTTCGAGATGATTTACGTCCCTGAACTCTGTTTCTGCCTTGACCTAGTTTAATAAGCTTACGTATAATTGACTACTAATCGTATTATCACTTCTGTTAATTTATTTTATTTCTTTTATTCTTTTATTTTTTTTTCTCAAATTATCCGTTTTAAAGGTATTTTCGACATAAATCGCCTATTCCATTGTAATTATTGTAATTTTCATTATTGTAATTCATAGTTACTGTATTTCTTTCATTTGTATGTTTCCACATGTAAATGAGCATTAAATCCTACTTCGACCCAATTGTTTGCTAACTAACTGTTCACCGACTTAGTTAAATTCTCACATGCTAGGATTAAAACTTGGATGTTGCATTGCATGCTTATAGCCGACGGTATATCAAGTACGAATAACTTCCCTAATCATTAGTAGAGGCCGCTATCGAGGCGGGCGGGATTAGGTGTTCGATCAAAAGAGCTTCCTAATACGTACCCTCACCCCTTACTCCAGATCTCCGTGAGCACCCGTGTTCATTGGCATCCACGAGAGTCATTCTAGACATAGAATGCTAAGGGTAACGATTGCTTAGTGTTCATGTCTCTACTTTGTGTCTTGACATGACACGAGGTATTCGAACGGTTCCAATTTCCCATAAAAATTGGTGGCGACTCCATACAAAATGCAAACGCTTGTTTCGACCTTCACCAAGCGCCCCCGTGGGCGGCCCGCTGTCCACAATTAGGTTTAGGAATAATAGCTGCTTACTTTTCTTATATAACGTAGCATGAGTTTTCAGAATAGCTATCTAGTTTTTACCTCGTTTTACATTCAGTTTTAGTTTATTAAATAATTAGGGTTCTTAATATTATTTCGTACTAATACTTTTGCATTCGGTTCTTGGATCTCCCTCTGCAATTCAATCGGTATTCTTCTGCTAATAATTCAGTTTGCTTTATTATCGTTTTGTAGGATAGAATTGCTAGTTAGTTTCCCGAAACCGAACTACCGTTTATGTTAATTGTTTGTTCTATTGTTTCAAGCATGAATTCTTTTGCTTCTTGCATTAAATTTATTGTTGCCTTTTATTTCACTATGAGTAGCTAAATTGCTTGTGCTAGGATGTAGGGGAATTATAGTGTAGGCGGCAATAGAATGAACACGGCCTGAATCGCGTGTCAGTCGATCGACTGCCATACCTGGTCGATCGACTGACCACGTGAGGTTTTACCTTCGTTTTAATTGTTTTAATTCTTTATTTGACGAATCGAGTGCACACGACTAGTTGAATCTTTAGGATGTGACTGACCCATTAGATCGAGAGATAGGGACAATTGATTGACCACCAATTAAAATGACTAAACCATGCTGAGATCGAAAGATAGGTAAAGTTTAGATTGTTAGTCACTTTTCAGGACGAGAGTCAGTATTAGTGATATTAGGGACTTATAGCGAGATCGAAAGATGCTATCTGTTGAGAGTGGACCGAGAGGACCTCTTGTTTTCCCGCCTCATGTGTTTGATTTAGACCGACTTAGTTTGCTACTGCCGAAACTATAATGAACCGACCATCCTAGTACCCTTCTTTATATTTGATTTAATATATTTTTTAGTTTAATTTTTATTGTTATTAGCTATAGACCAAATCGAATCAACCCCCATATTTGTTACCCTAGACTAAATTTAGATACCTTTTAATTACATTCGCCTCCTTGTGGTTCGACCCTGTTACCACTAGCCTAGGTTAGTTTTAATAGGAATTATAAATATTATTTTTGGTGCTCACAACGACGGGTATCAAATTTTGGCGCCGTTGCTGGGGAGGCAATTGTTCTAATTTTTAGTTGTTTTTATTTAGTCTTTCCTAGTTTAAGGGACATTTGTTCCTTAAAATTTTCTTATATTCTTTTTCTAGTTTCTTCTTATGCGCAGGTCACAGGGTGGTGAACTAGTACCGTTCAATCCTGAGATTGAGAAATCCTTGCGAGAGTTGAGATGATCATCAAGGGTATTGCCGACAGAGGAAGAGCTGAGTACTCTGTCAAGTTACTACGAGAACGCTCTGTTCGAAGAAGATCCACCTACATCTCCTGCTTTTATTTCTTCACCGAGAGACAGTCACTTCTCCGAAATTCCGTCATGGTGAAGAAGCAACCATAGCAAGTCATTCGAGCCGACAAAGTAAAAATCTTTACAAGGGATTCGAATTACTTGAAGCGATAGGAAATTCGAACCAAGCCTTCCTATATCAACTAAGTTGAGAGGAACCGATTCGGGGAGCCGCAAAATGAAGATGCAAAATGAAGCATATGGAGATATTTATCGATTCTGCTGCTCTATACCCCCACCGACCGGTGTGACCCGGACCGGATAAAGGAGACCATGTTCATATTCTCACTCCCGATGTCTTTGCAAGGGAGTGGTGGAAGATCTGGGCCGAGCCGCTCATGGGATCACCAACTGGAATTCCTTAGCCCTGGCATTTTATTAGAAGTACTTCTCTGCCTCAAAGACGAATGACATTAGAGCTCAGATCACGAGCTTTAAACAAGGGCCGGATGAGAACTTTCATGAAGCATGGGTTCGTTTCAAGAAGCTGGTGCGAACCATACCGCACCATGGGTTCGAAAAATGGAGTATTTGCAATCGGTTCTATAACGGGTCATGACGATCGAGAGGGCTATTTTGGATCTGTCATGCCAATGGCCGATTCTTTGAGAATATGAGGGAGACTAAGGGTGGAAGATCATTGATAAGTTAGCCACCCACAAAGTGAGTATGGGAATTCCGGGGGGAATCAAAGGAGGAGTCTTGAATCTCCTTCAGAGCCGCACTTGAAGCTCTCACTGCGAGATTTGACAAGTATGAACTGGGAGGAGCTTCAAAAGGAGGTATTTACCAAGTGAATGTTGTTTCAGACGGTCCTTTCGTCTGTAGAAGATGTGGAGCTGAGGGACATGTCTCAGAAAATTGTCCTAGTCCCTTCGAGTCTTGTGCTGCCTTTCAACATTATAGGCAGACAAACACCTACTATGAGCCTAATGTTCATCCCAACTTGAGGTGGAGTAGCCAGAATGTCCTAAATCCAACTCCACCTCTGCAGCAGCAGCAGCAGCAAGCCTATGTGCCCCCTCATCATAAGCAACAACAATATCAAAAACCTCCCTATGTGCCGCAGCAGCAACAATCCAAAAATTCTGAGTTTGCTGAATTAAAGAATATGTTGCAAAAAGAGTCCCAAGCTAGAGAGGCCGGAATGAAACTACTAGAGAGCCAAATTGCTCAATTGGCTAGCAAGAGTACCACTCGAGCTCCGGGACACTTATCGACTCAAACTGACCAGAAAGAGACCCTAAATGCCATTACTTTGAGGAGTGGGTCTACCGTTGAGGGGCCTGCTGATCGAGTCCATTTCGTTTCACAAATTAAGCATATGTGGTCGTTGGTCAATGGTCGATACAAAACACAATTTATACTTCACAAACAACTCTACAATTAGTAAAGAGGCAAGTAAAGGTCGGATCCCAAGGGACGGGTATTGAAATGAAGATTCTATTGTAACTAGTGGTGTCTAGGGGTGTCACAAATTGGGTTGATGTAGAAGGTTACTAAACTAAAATAGCAATGAAAATAAACTAACAAGGTAAATAAAATAAGGGGTGTAAACAATTGATTAAAGGCACTAGGGTGTCATGGGTTCATAGGGGAAACATGGGATATGATCATACAAACATGTTCTCAAATTATAAGTAAGCAATTATTGTTGTGATGGATTGAGTTGGGTTATATCTTACAATCCTAGGAAAGTTTGGGTCCCGGAGCCGAATCTCTTGGATTGTACAACACCTACAAGTCGACTTAATCTTCCCTACTTAACACATGCATGGTCTAACAAGACTCGAGTTGGGTTATGTCTTACAAGTCTCATTGAAAAGATAGGTGATGATAGTAAATGCAAGGATTCATAGGCTTAGCATTTCATCAAATATAACATGTGCATGTATTAAGATCAAAACAAGCAAGCAAATAAGATATGAAAGCATATTAATTTAAGCATGAATCATTCCCCATGTTGGTTTCCCCTAATCACCCATTAAACCCTAGCTAAGAGACTACTCACTCATTATCATATTGATCATGCTAGGAAGGTTGTCAATCATACTAACATAATAAAATATGATGAATAAATGAAAGTAATTAGCAATAATTAAAAAGGGATTAAGAGATTATACCTACTAATGATTCCAATAATAAAGCAAGAATAATAGAAGTACTTGAATCCTAGATTGAGAGGTTGTCAATCTCCCAATAATAACCCAAATAATCTTCAATTACCCAAAATAAAGTAAGAACAAGAGAGAGATTAAAGAACTAAAACTTGGATTAAAACTTGATTAATATTTGATTACAATATTGAAGAGAGATTTGATTAATATTAACTACACTAATTATTGATAAGATGAACATGCTCCTCTAATTAGACTAATGGGGTATTTATAGTGAAAATTAGGGAGGATGCATTAGGGTTAACTAAGGGCTAAACTAGTAATTACACTTTTTAAGTTGAGCAAGGAGACTCAGGATTCTCCGAGAGAAGGGCTTCTCTTATCGTTGCTAGAAGAATGAAAACGTCTTTGTCTTTGAAATCCGTGCGGATGGGAGTCGGGACGGCCGGATCTGGGCTGAGGAATCCGAGCGGATTCTTGGGCAAGACGCTCGGATTGGCGAGGGGAATCCGAGCGGATTCCTTTGAGGGACGCTCGGATTGGGCTTGGACGGACGGATTGTGTACAATCCGTTCGGATTGTCTAGCAAGCATCTTTTTTCTTCTTTTCTTCCCTTTTCTTCATGAATTCCTTGGGGATTTCCTTGGGGACTCAAGGATCCTTTTCTCAACAATGCTCTTCTACTATGCTATGTACAAAGGCCTTCTAGTCTTGTCTCTCCTTGATGCTTGGTCATTGAATATGATCAATTTAGCCTTGTTTTGCCATGAGAATGCAAGATTCTTACTCCTTTCCTACCAAGGGATCAAAATCTCAAAGAATATGCAAAACAAAGAACTAAAGATAAGAAATGACCCAAATAGGCACTAAAAAGCATGGAAACAATGGTAATTCGGGGGGCTAAATATGCGCCAATTATGGTCACATCAAATATCCCCAAACCGAACCTTTGCTCGTCCCGAGTAAAGAGGTGACAAAGACTAGGACCAATACTAACCTAACCTAATAATAATAGCCGATATGAGACAATTAGCGGGTCTCACTCCGCCCCTTCAACTCACAACAAGACAACCATGAGGTAGGATGCCTTCTTGCAAGGCAAGGTGGGTCTTGCCAAAATGGCGACACATCCAAACTTTAAGCACACAAAATCACATAATGGATGCATCTACAAAAGAATAGCCACTTTCCTCATCTAAGTGGCGGAAATTATCTACAAGGGAAGCAATTCAAGGGTACACAATCCTTCATAGATACAATTTGTTCAAACTACTAAGCCTAGAAGGATACCAATAAATCACCTCCAAAATGTGTCAAGCTAGGGTACCTTTGTCCTCAATCGTTAAATGCTTTTGTCAAGAGTAGACTCCTATGGTGTTAGAAACACTGGAGGATCGCGGAATTCCCCCTCTTGCCTAGACAAGAAGAAGGGTCGTCCCTCTCTACCATGCACAAAAATGGATACGATGGATAAAGGGATCGATAGATATTTGAGTTTCACTTTGGGAGTTTGCTTTCATTTTTGTTTTCCCCCCAATTTCATTGGCATTTGACCTTTGAGAACACTTTCTTTGCCATTTCTTTTGATTTTTGGCATTTCAATACTTGACAACTTTTTGAATTTCTTTTTGAACATTTTCAAAGTCACCCCAATTTGTAACGAGGGTGCCTTGTATTTGAAGCTTTAGGAGTTTATTTTTGCTCCTCTTTTCATTTGATGCATTTTTGCAAACTTTCTTTCACTTTTCATTTCTTTGAACTCAAATTGATTTCTTTTTGTTTTGTGCCCATTCCCTTTGATGACAAAAATGTGGTAGAACATGGATGAATGATAGAAGTATGCATGGTTTCAAGGGTCACCTTGGAATAAACGGTAGCCAAGGAGTTATCACACCACAAGGTACTCTTGACTCGGCCATAAACCATGGGTCAAAGGATACTAGCATGACACATCCTAGGGTGTTTTACAAGTATTCTAACAAGCAAAGTCTTAAGAATAAAAAGCATCTACTAGGGCCTATATACACTTGTCAAGCTTCCCAAATAGACGGTTTCACAAAATTTTTCTAACATGCAACTACATGCCATGATGCAACTAGCATATACACATCCTAATGCAAATGATTCTACCAACTAATATGACATATAAACTAAATGCAATCCTAAGTTCACATTATTTTTACCGCATCAATCAAAATAAAGCCACATAGTCATTAACATAAAGAGGAAAAAGGAGATTGGAAAGATCATACCATGCGGTCTTCAATATCCTCATGTCTCGGATGTGGCGTAGTCAATCAAAGTGAACAAGGATAAAACAAACACAATGTATACAAGACAATATATACAAAGGAAATGAACTTGTTTTTGGTTTTTCAATTTTTCAAATTTTTATGATTTTTGAAATTTTTCAATTTTTATGGTTTTTGAATAAAAGTTAAGTGTTAGAATTCCCATCCCCACACTAATATGGGCATTGTCCTCAATGGCCAAAATGATGGAGATTATGCAAAGATGATGCATGATTTCTATACTAAATGCAATTCTACACTAAGCTATACTACATGATGCATGGTTTTTGTTATGACGGAGAGGATAATTTAGATTACCTCCCGTTGTGTATGCATTAACTTCCCCAAACCAAATAAGACACTATTGCTAATTTCAAAGCATAGGGGAGTTCATGCACACACTATGCTATGCATGAAACTAGATTGTCATTTTGGATTTTCAAAAATGGGAACAATAAAGAACACCTCAATGGTACCGAGGTGTGAGTCCTTTGGTGTTGCTAGGACTAAAACCAACAATGATCAAAATGAGATAAAATACAAAGAGATATAGACAAACCATGGGAGTGTAGGAGTCTCCAAGGCTAGTCTTCCATCATGCTATTATCATCACCACTTCCCTCATGAGAAGTGGTCACATTGCCACTTTCCTTATCACTTTCTTCCTTGCTTTGTTCACCATCATCTTCCTCATCATTATCTTCACCATCTCTTTCTTCATCTCCACTTGCTTCTTCCTCAATATTATCATCAAATTCCTCATCATTTCCAACAACCTCATTGTCTTCTACCACGTCCCTTGATGCACTCGGAAATAAGGCTTCTCTATCCGCCCAACTAGGCAAAGGACAAGATGGATCAAGGAGTCCTTGCCTAGCTAGATGTAGGAGGGGAGGATATTGAGCCAAATATGCATTCTTCCGATCTTCATAAGCTTGCTTGTGCATGGCTTGCATAAGAAGAGTGACATAGTCTTTTCCAATTTCAACTCCTTGCGGTTTGAACTCTTCATACACAAAGGGGTAAGGCGGTATAACAATGGAAGAGGAGGGAGTTTCATGATCACCCTTTTGTTGTTGAATGATGTACTCGGCTTCTTCGGATAGGGGAAGTAAATAGTTGGTCCGGTGGACACTAAGACGGCAAATCTTTGCGGGTAAAGTGAATGATCGAGCCTCACTAGTAAGCCACCCATACTTGGTGTCAAGGGGATTGTGAGCAACCCACTTAAACTTGTTAATCAAGATGGACATATCAATAAGATGGCCACCATCCTTACCCTTGTACTTGCTATCCTTATTGAAATTAGGATCAAAGTGCTTGGCTAGGACCGTGACAAGGCCGCCATTAACAATAACGGTTTGACCCTTCTTCCCACTATCTACATGGAGCCATCTATCAACCAATAGCCTCAAAGAATTGTAAGGCTTGGTGTGAATTCTTCCAATATTCAAAGTTGATTCAAGGAGAATAAAATCGAGTCCCGTGAAATGATTGGTGTCTTTCCTAGCAATTATGGTATTTCCCACAACTTTGTGCCATATTCTTATGCCCTGATGATGGACCAAAAGAGCACGACAAGCTTTAAAATCTTCAAATTTCTTCCCAGAGATTGCCTCCCAAAGAGGCTCGGGATCATACTTCCCATATTGCTTATAAAATTTATGTTCATCGCTAAGACCCAAAATTTCACCCAATTCCGGAAAGGTAATGCGTCTACTAGTGTTAGCTAGACGAAACTCAATATTTTCCCTATTCTCAACTTTTGTCACTTTTAAAGAACTTAAGAATTCCAAGACAAGGGAGGGGTATGTTACTTCCTTCATTTCAAACAATTTCTTCAAACCCATGGCATTGAAAAAGACTCTTGTTTGTTCAAGAACACCCAACTTCTCTAAAGCATCTTGACATATGAATTTGGTGGATTGAATTTGTTTCATAGCAAACTTGACAAATGTATTTCTATGGGAATCGGAAATGAATGTTACCTCCGGATAATGCAAGAGTTGATTAATTACCGGAGTAGAGGGTGATGCTTCCATAGGAATTTGTTGTTGTTGTTGCACTACCAAGTTTGGTGTTGATACCACCATTGCCAAAGCTTTCTTTGCTTGTAGAGCTTTTTGCCTTTGAGAGAGAGCCTTTGCTTTTGGTGCCTTTGTTGCTCTTGTTGCTCCCTTTGTTCTTGCCATTTGATGAGCTTAACCAAGAAAAAGATCAAAAATCTTCAATTTGTAGAATGCCCAAATCGATTTTGAAGGTGAAAGGCTTTGCCTTTATGAGAACAAAAATCGACTCAAAGGTGAAGAATTTGTTCTTTGTTTTGATTGTTAATGAATATGGAGTGATTGATTTGTTATTTGAAAGATGGTTTGATTTGATTTTGGTGGATTTTGTTGAGGGTTTTTGTTTTTGAGATGGAGAGGATGAGGGTTTTGATGTTATGGGTAGTGTTTATGAATGAATGAATGAATGAATGAAGGTGGGGTGGGTATTTAAAGAACTCGACAATTTTAGGACGCAGGGACAATCCGTGCGGATTGGGCGCAATCCGTACAGCTTCAAAATTTTCAAAATCCCGCCTAAAGACGGGCGGATTCTGGGGAATCCGCTCGGATTCTTCTGAGATGGGACGGGCGGATTTCGTGCAGGACGGACGGATTCTTGTCCAGAGATTTTTCGTTGTTTTTCTTCAGCTGCAAGACGGGCGGATTGTTCACAAGACGGACGGATTACTGTGAGACGGCGTCTTTCTAGTAATCCGCTCGGATTCTTCAACGATCAAGAATTTTTGCAATTTCACTCGGCCCAAGACGGCGTCTTCTCGGCAGGACGCTCGGATTTGCTGCAGACGGGCGGATTCTCAAGAATCCGCTCGGATTGGTCCTTGTGTACACGGATTCAGTTCCATCCGTGCACCAACGCATTCTCTTTTCATTCTTTCTTTCTTTCTTTCAAATCTTGTGTTCTTCATTGTGGGGGCACTACTAAGGCATGAATAGCCTAGGCAATTGCCATCCCCACACTAAGGTAAAGCACTACACATCAATTAAAATCATTAGTCCCTCCCTCACTTCTCTCTTACATGACAATTATTTTGATCAAAGTAAAAATAAATCCAAAAATGACAAAAATGCAATACAAAAATTGAAAAGTAAGTTAGGGAGTTAGAAATATTTACAAGTGGTGGTTTAGGGAGGACTCCACCAAACTCTCATTCTTGATGAGATGTCAAGGGGGCATGTTCAAGGTGTTGTTGATGTTGCTCAACACCTTGAAGAAGTAATCAAAAGCTTGTTCATTGTTATGGTAGAGGTCCTCAATAGACCGTGGCCCTTGTTGTTGATCATGATCGATGGCATGCCCAATGTAGGGATTAAAGATCCCTTCAAATTCGTCGTCCCAAAGACCACAAACTTCATTGAGTTGATCATTGAAAATCTCTTGCTTAGATGGAGACAACTCTCCCAATTTCTTTTCTTGGCCAATGAGGCCATCATCTTCTTCCTTGGTTGATTTTGATGAGCTTTGCAAGCTCTCCTTGTCACAATTCACTTGCTCTTTGAATGGAGCATCTTCAACTTTCTTCCTCCATTGGAGTTCCGATTTCTTCCTTTCATCTTTCCGGCTATAATGATCAATCATGAAACATGGCTCATGCAAACGAGGAGCTCTCATGGTTTTGTCAAGATTAAAAGTTATGCTTTCATCTCCCACTTCTAGAGTGAGCTCTCCATGTTTCACATCAATCACTTGCACCCGCGTGTGTAGGAAAGGTCTTCCTAAGATGATTGGAATGTTGGAATCTTCCTCCATATCAACAATGACAAAGTCCACCGGGATGAAAAACTTCCCAATTCGCACGGGGACATCTTCCCATACCCCTAATGGTGTCTTCGTCGATCTATCGGCCATTTGAAGAGTGATATTGGTGCATTTAAGCTCTCCCATTCCCAACCTTTTACTTACCGAGTACGGCATGACACTCACACTAGCCCCTAGATCACATAAGGCTTTGTTGATCATTGTGTCGCCAATGGTACACGGTATTGAGAAGCTTCCCGGATCCTTTAACTTTGGAGGTGAACTCCCTTGAAGTATTTCACTACTCACCTTAGTGAAGGCGATAGTCTCAACTTTCCGGATCGACTTCTTCTTTGTGAGGATATCTTTCATGTACTTTGCATAGGCCGGAACGTGATTGATTAATTCCGTGAAAGGAATTGAGACTTCTAAGTTCTTCACAGTCTCCATGAACTTCCCAAGTTGATCATCAAATTTAGGCTTGGCTTGACGACTTGGAAAAGGAAGTCTAATCACAATGGGCTCCTTTTCTTTGGCATTGTCTTCATTTTTCTTTGAACTTTCTTCTTTTGATGATTCCCCTTCTTTGGGACTTTGCACCACAACTTCATTCTCACTAGCTTTCACAACTTCATCCTCAACTTGCTTCTTCGGTGCTTCATATCTTGTACCACTTCTCAAGTGAATGGCACTAACCGTTTCATGTCTAGGGGGATTAATTTGTGGTGGTAATTGCCCCTTTTGTCTTTGTGAGCTCGAAGATGCTAGTTGGGTCAATTGTGTTTCCAACATCTTGGTGTGAGCTAGAATGTTGTTGATGGTAGTGTCTTTTGCTTGGCTATCTTTTTGCATTTGGGTGAAAAATTCTTGTTGATTCTTTTGCATTTGGAGGACCGCTTTTTGGACATCAAAACCTTGGTCATTGTGGTGATTGTATGGATTTTGATTTTGGTAGCCTTGGTTTTGATTGTAAAAGGGTCTTTGATTTTGATTTCTCATGGGTGGAGGAGTGTATGTTGTTTGAGGGTTTTGGACATTTTGGCTTTTGTATGAGAGATTTGGATGGAACTTGGTGTTTTCATTGTAAAAGTTTGAATAAGGGGTACCACTTTTGTAAGCTTGGAAATCATTAACTTGTTCGGTTGTTCCCCTACATTCACTTGAGTCATGACCCAAGGTTCCACAATTCTCACATATCCCGCTTGGGATTGATGAGGATGCCGTCATGGCATTGACATGATGCTTCGATGATTTTGAGTTTTCCTCAAGTCTAGCCATAGCTTGTTCAAACTTCAAGTTGATTGTGTCAATGTGAGCACTAAGTTGAGCACCCAATTGAGTAACGGTGTCCACTTCATACTTTCCTCCTCTAGTAGCCTTGCGAGGTCTACTATATTGTGAATTATGGACCGCCATTTCCTCAATCTTCTTCCATGTTTGATTGTCATCAACTTCGGTGAACATTCCATTTGATCCCATATTGAGAATGTTCCTAGAATCTTCATATAAACCATTCCAAAATTGTTGCACTAAAAACCATTCGCTAAGTCCATGGTGAGGACATGAGCGACAAATACCTTTGAACCGCTCCCAAGCTTCATACAAAGATTCTTCATCCCTTTGCTTAAAACCCGTAATTTGAGCTCTTAGCATATTAGTCTTTTCCGGTGGGTAGAAATTTTTGTAGAAAGCTAGAGCTAGCTTCTTCCAAGAATCTATTCCAAGGGTGGCCTTATCAAGGCCCTTCAACCATTGCTGCGGTCTGCCGATTAACGAAAAAGGAAATAAGACCCATCTTATTTGGTCTTGAGTCACGCCCGTTTGAGAGATAGCTTCACAATAATCGCAAAAGGTTTCCATATGAGAATGAGGGTCCTCACTAGGCATTCCCCCGAATTGGCTCCTCTCAACTAGTTTGATGAAGGCGGACTTGGCAATAAAGTTTCCGGTAAGATGTTGTGGGGTAGGAGTACCATTTGGTAAATCCTCCTCGGTGGGTATAGAGTGTGACGAGAATTTAGGCATTGTAGGTGGATTTTGTGTGGTATTGTTTAATGGGTTCTCTTCTCCTTCTATTGCGAAAGGATTGACAAACTCACTAGTGGGTTGAACAACTTCACCAACACCTCCCAAATTCCTCCTAACAAGTCTCCTATTATTCGTCAAGGTTCTTTCGATTTCACGGTCAAAAGGTAACAAATCTCTTTGTAACCTTCTAGACATGCAAAATATCAAACAACTCGAAAACAATTAGAACAAACCTTGAGGAGTTTTACTTCCCCAAGGTAAAAAAGACACAACTAATAACAATAAAAGAAATCTTAAATCAATTAAACACCGTCCGACAAGAACGGCGCCATTTTTTATCGAGTCCATTTCGTTTCACAAATTAAGCATATGTGGTCGTTGGTCAATGGTCGATACAAAACACAATTTATACTTCACAAACAACTCTACAATTAGTAAAGAGGCAAGTAAAGGTCGGATCCCAAGGGACGGGTATTGAAATGAAGATTCTATTGTAACTAGTGGTGTCTAGGGGTGTCACAAATTGGGTTGATGTAGAAGGTTACTAAACTAAAATAGCAATGAAAATAAACTAACAAGGTAAATAAAATAAGGGGTGTAAACAATTGATTAAAGGCACTAGGGTGTCATGGGTTCATAGGGGAATCATGGGATATGATCATACAAACATGTTCTCAAATTATAAGCAAGCAATTATTGTTGTGATGGATTGAGTTGGGTTATATCTTACAATCCTAGGAAAGTTTGGGTCCCGGAGCCGAATCTCTTGGATTGTACAACACCTACAAGTCGACTTAATCTTCCCTACTTAACATATGCATGGTCTAACAAGACTCGAGTTGGGTTATGTCTTACAAGTCTCAATGAAAAGATAGGTGATGATAGTAAATGCAAGGATTCATAGGCTTAGCATTTCATCAAATATAACATGTGCATGTATTAAGATCAAAACAAGCAAGCAAATAAGATATGAAAGCATATTAATTTAAGCATGAATCATTCCCCATGTTGGTTTCCCCTAATCACCCATTAAACCCTAGCTAAGAGACTACTCACTCATTATCATATTGATCATGCTAGGAAGGTTGTCAATCATACTAACATAATAAAACATGATGAATAAATGAAAGTAATTAGCAATAATTAAAAAAGGATTAAGAGATTATACCTACTAATGATTCCAATAATAAAGCAAGAATAATAGAAGTACTTGAATCCTAGATTGAGAGGTTGTCAATCTCCCAATAATAACCCAAATAATCTTCAATTACCCAAAATAAAGTAAGAACAAGAGAGAGATTAAAGAACTAAAACTTGGATCAAAACTTGATTAATATTTGATTACAATATTGAAGAGAGATTTGATTAATATTAACTACACTAATTATTGATAAGATGAACATGCTCCTCTAATTAGACTAATGGGGTATTTATAGTGAAAATTAGGGAGGATGCATTAGGGTTAACTAAGGGCTAAACTAGTAATTACACTTTTAAGTTGAGCAAGGAGACTCCGGGATTCTCCGAGAGAAGGGCTTCTCTTATCGTTGCTAGAAGAATGAAAACGTCTTTGTCTTTGAAATCCGTGCGGATGGGAGTCGGGACGGCCGGATCTGGGCTGAGGAATCCGAGCGGATTCTTGGGCAAGACGCTCGGATTGGCGAGGGGGAATCCGAGCGGATTCCTTTGAGGGACGCTCGGATTGGGCTTGGACGGACGGATTGTGTACAATCCGTTCGGATTGTCTAGCAGCATCTTTTCTTCTTCTTTTCTTCCCTTTTCTTCATGAATTCCTTGGGGATTTCCTTGGGGACTCAAGGATCCTTTTCTCAACAATGCTCTTCTACTATGCTATGTACAAAGGCCTTCTAGTCTTGTCTCTCCTTGATGCTTGGTCATTGAATATGATCAATTTAGCCTTGTTTTGCCATGAGAATGCAAGATTCTTACTCCTTTCCTACCAAGGGATCAAAATCTCAAAGAATATGCAAAACAAAGAACTAAAGATAAGAAATGACCCAAATAGGCACTAAAAAGCATGGAAACAATGGTAATTCGGGGGCTAAATATGCGCCAATTATGGTCACATCACCTGCCATGGTCGAGGATGCCCCTGCAAAAGATGAGGCGAAACCGAGTCATAATAAAGCTGTAACGAAAAATAGCAAGAACAAGGCGTTTCCCAGGTATATCAGTCGATCGACTGACATACCCGGTCGATCGACTGAAGTGCGGATTACAGGAGCTTCTGGTCCTGTTCAAGTCAGTCGATCGACTGACCTCACTGGTCGATCGACCGAGGGCGCTGCTGATCTTGAACCTTTTCGTCCTCCAATGCCCAATAATTTGAGAGACCATTTGTTTCGGGGTACGACAACTCCGAAAGTATTGGGGCAAGACCCGAGTGCTGATGGGTCCGTCCCGGTTCTGAAGTACGACCCAATGTCGATCAATGGTTCCTATTTGAGACGGTCTGAAGAGGGGCCAAGCTTCAATAAAGAGAAGGTAGTGGACTTCCAGCCTAAGTCCACGGATGCCGGCATGCGTGATTTAGAGGAAAGGGCTAAGCTACTTCTTACAGCCCCATATCCAGAGAGACTAGTGCCGACAAAGGAACAGGTATCTTTCAATAAATTTGAAAATGTTGTTCGTAGTCTTAACGTACAAGTACCTTTCCTTGAATCAGTGAATCAAGTGCCCGCTTATATGAAGTTCATGAAGCAATTGCTTTCTAAAAAGAGGTCACTTGAAACCGTACATACTATTGCACTGACTGAGGAAACTTGTTCTTATGTGACTCACACTGCACCCCATAAGCTGGAGGACCCGGGTAGCTTTTCCGTTCCTTGTAATATAGGTACCTTCTCCATTGAGAAGGCATTATGTGACCTAGGAGCTAGCATTAGCGTCATGCCTTTGAGTCTAGCTAAAAAATTAAAATTGAATAGGTTTGTAGTTACGAGCATGACCGTTCAGATGGCTGACCGATCTGCGGTCCAGCCTATAGGAGTCCTAGAAGACATCCCAGTGCAAATAGGGAAGTTTTTCTTCCCTGTAGACTTTGTAGTCCTAGATATGCCTGAGGATGCCCACATACCTATCATTCTAGGTAGGCCATTTCTGCACACTGCTGGTGCAGTTATTGATGTTGGTTATGGGACCCTGACCTTCAAATTGGGGAAGCATTCTATTGTCTTCACCCAGAATGCTAGGAAGAAAGACCCAATGTGGCCTGTCACCTGTAATACGGTTTCTGAAAATAAATCGTACTTTGTGCTTCCTAATATGCCTGTCTCTATTTCTATTCCTGTTATAACACCTCCGCCCCAGACTGGGAGCAAGAAGGAGGAAGATTCGGTTGTTTTAGACATTGTAGGAACTGGTTTGGGGAAGGAAGAGCCACGGGTTGCTCCGGCTGTGAAGGAGCAAATCGTTTCGAGAGGCGGTCTTGGATGCCTGAGTTATGGCACTGATGAGGAGCTTGAAGATGAGCCAGCCAAAGTGAGAAAGTCCGACTTGGACTTTGATGAGCCGGAAGAGGTCATTGATTGGGGAGATGACGAAGCTGTTGATCCGTCAAGCTCTACGGATGCTGAAGTTGAGAAGAGTGCCGCTGAAAAGATGAGCACTATTGAGGCTACCTCTTATAGCCAGAAGCCGGCCAAGTAGGCCATACCGTGGCCGTTCTTGATTAACTATTAGTTGATCACATGCCTTACAAACATTTTATTGTTTTTTTTCAAACTCTTTTTTTATTGCTTTTGTGTGCGCGAGACTTCGCATTTATTTTTGTTGCTTAGGATTTTTAAGTACTTTAGACTTTACTTTGGGTTTTGCGCAATTTTGGGCGCGTATTATTGTGCATTTACAGGTTTTTAGACCTCATTAGTTCAAGTAATTGAACAAATACGAAGAAATCTGAAGTTACAGCAGTATTTCCAGTCGATCGACTGGTCTGCGTGGTCGATCGACTGGTTTGCAGTTTCCAGGACCTACTGTTCCCTTCACCTTGGTCGATCGACTGGGTGATGTGGTCGATCGACCACCCTGCACTGCTGTACTTGTTCACGACCTCTCCCCTGCTGTGTTTGGTCGATTTGCGAAACTTGAGAGAGTTTTCTACTCCACTTTATCTTCCGTCAAATTATTTATTTCTTCTATTTTTCTTAATTATGCACAAAATATCGCTTCTTTATTGCTTTCTCGGTTTTATGCGTGGTATTCGTTTGTCTTTCAGGTACTTATTGGTAGCACTGCTGGCTACTGAAACCTCCTAGCTCACGCTGGTTTGGGGAGGTTTCCTTTACTGCGCTTAAAGTCTTGTGAGTTTCTAAGTCTTTACTTCATGTCGTATTCATTTGTTTTCTCGCAAATTCTCGTTTCTCTTTTCTTCATTACATGATTTTGAATAATGGGGACATTGTGCGATTTGGTTTGGGGAAGGGTTTTGCGTCGCATATCATTTGCTTGCATTCACGTTTACATTATTGCCTTGCATTGTTTTTTTCATTTCATCTATATATACAAAAATTCAAAAAAAATTGAAAATTTTCAAAAATTCAAAAAAAATGCATGTTTATTTTAGCATATAGGTCGAGTCGGAACGGTAGTATTTCAATGATGACATTGCATTTGCATCTGTTTATGCCGAAGCCGTGCTAATTGACATGTTATTAGTAGAATCGTATAAGTGCATATCTACGAGTTTTCGTTAAATTTCTTGCTGAGCTTGAGACTTGACTTAGAATTTTGGCAAGCTACATCATATTTCTGAGTTATTAGAGCCTATAACTGGTGTCATTCATGACCAGTTTATCTAGGAATGTGAGTAGTTACTCCTTTTGAGACATGTTACATAAATGTGCATAAATATGAGCTTGATCTGCATAATACCTGTGTGCATTCGATTTGTGGTCTGTTGACACATGTGGTAGAGGTTTCCCTTTATTCGTTTTGTCCATAAGCTCCTCACTGCCAAAAACAGCCTTTTTGTCCCATTACTACATCCTACATTTAGCATGTCCTTTGTCAAGCTAGTAGTCTATGTTCTTGGGATTGTTACTTAGTTTTTGGTAGCATTTGCTCTTATTTGAGATTTTGTTGGGAAGATGAAATGAAGGAGGAAAGAAGTTAAAAGAAAAGAAAAAAGAAAAAAAATGATTCGAAAAAAGAAAAAAGAGTTCTGTACTGTTCAAAGCAGTCGATCGACTGCCAATTCTGGTCGATCGACTGAGGTTCGAAAGAAAAGAAAGGAAATCAATTCTCATAATTCAAAATTCTTATCTTACGGCGATTTTTGCTCCCATGTTGCATTAGTATCTTATGGGGAGTTAGTTGATTACTTTTATACTGGAGATTGTGAGTTTTGTGCTTGCTATAGCACCGTTTCGATTGTTTATGAGCAAGAAGTTGGATGATGCCATATGGTTTCGTTTTGGTACTAGCTTGATCACCTGTACCTCCACTTTTCCATAAATGTTTTGCCTCTTCTTACCCATACCTCACATATCCACATACATACCTCGGCATGTGTCATGGTCTTTTGTTGGTTGGAATGCATATGTACGGTCATAGAGATTACTTTCATATTATATTGCAGGCATGTTCTTATAGGTCGTAGTTAGGTGAGAGTCTTTACAAAATGAATTCTTTCTATCCTCATATATTCATTTGTGCTTATGAGTGATTCGAGCAACCCGTGAGAGTCCGATTTGATAAGTCTCTATAGTTGACGGTTCAGCAGTTTTTAACGACTTCATAATTCGTTTGCATGATTCACATTACTAATTGATTGTTGGTTGTTGCATTAAAATTGTTTAGGCTTTACATGTTGTAATTCGCTCTGAGATTGAACTCGTTCCATTAGGTCATTAGATCGAGTCTAGTTCTTGCTTGGGGACAAGCAAGGGTTTGGTTTGGGGAAGTTTGATGCGTGTCATTTATATGATGTTTTACACCTCATTTTACACGCATTTCAGAGCTCATTTATGTAGTTTAAGCTACCATTTCCCCTATTTCCGTCTACTTTCGTGTTTTTGTAAATTATTGCAGAAATGTGAAGAATTCAACGGAAATCAAGCTAAATCCGTCCCCGAGTATCCTGCATTGCATTTGACGTGAAGTATTCACTTAAGGAACGAGCTTGGTGCGCATTTCAAGGCCCAAAAGACAAATCCACGAGATTATAGAAGTCAAGTACCAACTAAAGCAGTCGATCGACTGGCACCCTTAGTCGATCGACCATCCCACGGGATCCAGAAGCTACTGTTCAGCTCAGAGCAGTCGATCGACCGGTCACCTCAGTCGATCGACCAAGCCGCTACTTCAGACGAGAATTAAAAGATCGAGATTTATCATGCCCATGAGTTATTAGGTTTAGGAATAATAGCTGCGTACTTTTCTTATATAACGTAGCATGAGTTTTCAGAATAGCTATCTAGGTTTTACCTCGTTTTACATTCAGTTTTAGTTTATCAAATAATTAGGGTTCTTAATATTATTTCGTACTAATACTTTTGCATTCGGTTCTTGGAACTCCCTCTGCAATTCAATCGGTATTCTTCTGCTAATAATTCAGTTTGCTTTATTATCGTTTTGTAGGATAGAATTGCTAGTTAGTTTCCCGAAACCGAACAACCCTTTATGTTAATTGTTTGTTCTATTGTTTCAAGCATGAATTCTTTTGCTTATTGCATTAAATTTATTGTTGCCTTTAATTTCAGTATGAGTAGCTAAATTGCTTGTGCTAGGATGTAGGGGAATTATAGTGTAGGCGGTAATAGAATGAACACGGCCTGAATCGCGTGTCAGTCGATCGACTGCCATACCTGGTTGATCGACTGACCACGTGAGGTTTTACCTTCGTTTTAATTGTTTTAATTCTTTATTTGACGAATCGAGTGCACACGACTAGTTGAATGTTTAGGATATGACTGACCCATTAGATCGAGAGATAAGGACAGTTGATTGGCCACCAATTAAAATGACTAAACCATGATGAGATCGAAAGATAGGTAAAGTTTAGATTGTTAGTCACTTTTCAGGACGAGAGTCAGTATTAGTGATATTAGGGACTTATAGCGAGATCGAAAGATGCTATCTGTTGAGAGTGGACCGAGAGGACCTCTTGTTTTCCCGCCTCATGTGTTTGATTTAGACCGACTTAGTTTGCTGCTGCCGAAACTATAATGAACCGACCATCCTAGTACCCTTCTTTATATTTGATTTAATATATTTCTTTAGTTTAATTTTTTTTGTTATTAGCTATAGACCAAATCGAATCAACCCCCATATTTGTTACCTTAGACTAAATTTAGACAACTTTTAATTACATTCACCTCCTTGTGGTTCGACCCTGTTACCACTAGCCTAGGTTAGTTTTAATAGGAATTATAAATATTATTTTTGGTGCTCACAACGACGGGTATCATTAGACAAACACATATATATAATGCATTATATGGATTTTTTTCAAAAAATTACAATTTTTAGCCATTTTTGAAACCTTTTCCTCAAATTTATAAGTATAAACAAATACTTAAAAATATTCCCAAAGTGGATATTTCCCTCCCCACACTTAAGATTCACATCGTCCTCGATGGGACTAGTGTACGGAGAGAATGGAAAAATAAAGAACATATTTTCTTATTTTTTAATTTTCTCAAAATAAAGACATGTTTTTGTATGTTTGATATTTTTTAAAATTAAATGCATATTTTTGAATTTTATATTTTTGAAAAGAAAATGCATGTTTTTGCTATTTTTAAAATGGGCAATTTCCTCCCTACACTTATTTATTTACATATGGGAGGAAATTTGAAAGTAAAGAACATGTTTTTGAAGATTTTCTTAAATTTTCAATTTTTTTTTGGATTTTAGGTAAGGATGAAATGCATGTTCTAATAGACATGCAAAATTTAAATACGATGCAAACTAATATAAATGAATGCAATCACTACATGCAAATATATGTTACAAGGAAATTAAATCTAATGCAATCCTATATGAATTTACCAAAATGACACGTTATAAACTAACTAGATGAATGCATGTTTAGGCGAGGTAATTTAGATTAACTCCTATTTGGATTAAAGGGGATTCATTTGTAATTTTCCTTTCATGGGGAGGGGGGGGGGGGGGGGGAAATGGTGCCTTATGATGTTGCAAGGCAAGAAACAATAGTCAAAACAAAGAGTAGAGAGGGATAAGAAAGGTACCCATCGGTTTGAGGTCTCAAGCTTGGATGATAAGAAAGCCACCGTCCGCCTTTAGACTCATCATCCGCTACTCAAACCCTCTACTACTCTCACCAAATCTTCACCCAATCAATCATAATCGGTATCATAGTTCACAAGTTGCTCATCATCATCATCATCATCATAATCATCATCCATCTTCCCTTTGTCATGTCCACCATCACCATAACCACCATTTCCTTGATATCCTCCTTGATCGCCACATCCACCATCACCTCTATAGCTACTACCTCCACCATAACCACTTCTTTCACCATAGTCGCCTCCTCCACCATAGCCACTTCCTCCACCATACCCACCTTGATCAGCATAACCCCCTTGACTACCTTGACCATCACCAAACCAAGTCTCCACATCGATGCAATCATTGGCAGTGTCACGGCCCCCCGAACCCAAACCTCCTTGGTCTTGGAAACCCACTTATATCCCACTATACCATCCTCCTCCTTGATTGTAATCATGGCCTCCACTAGTTTGGAATGATGGGGCACTATAGTAGTCCGGTTGCAAGTTTAGGCTACCATGGACTCCCCGTTGGCCATATCCCCCGTTGGGCAAGGTGAAGTAGGAGGGGAAGGGACCATAAGGGGACACCATATTCCAGCATGCATAATCTTTGTAGACCGGGTAGTTTCTAAGGGCTTGGCTTACATAGTTCCTAACAATCTTTTGATGTGCACGTCCTAAGAAGTCGCCGACTTCCTCAAAGCAGGAGTCGACATGGGTGCGGAAGTCATCAAGGGTGGTTTGCACATTTCCAATCACGAGGTTCATTTGCTCCATGAGCTCCATGACTCGGAGATCTACGGGTTGGTATTAAGGAGGTTGGCCGAATGAAGAGGCACCGGCCAATGAAAGGGCGTCATAGGTGAAACAGGATTGGGTTGGCGCCCAACGGTTCTCCCATAGGTGATAGGAGGAGGTTCTTGTGCTTAGTTTGTTGGTGGGAGTTGTTGGGCAACCGGGAGGAGGTAGTGCTCTCTGTCCGGTATAATAGTATAGATACCTCATTTCCACACCTTTCGTCAAACACCCAGTGATAATTGGGCCGCATGTTTAATCACGCGAAGCGATTTAAGACATTTCGTAAGTTCGTCGACAAGTGATAGCTCAAATAGTCGAGTCAACCTCATGGTCGTCATCTACGCACCGTACGGTCGTTTTGACAGTAATTAGAGTACATTTGGTGTCCGGGTAAAAGACCGTTTCAATTTTCTAAAACCGTCTTAAGCCGAGTAGAAATGTGCTAGAATATTCTAGAGTTTTAATCCTAAATTTTAAATTTTATGATTAAATCTCGAAAAATAACTTCCACTACAAAGAAAAGGTTCCATAGCGACGGAAAACTCCGTCGCAAATATGCCAATCCCGTCGCAAATACAGAACTTGCGACGGAATTACGACGGATTTATTCCGTCGCTTTATTTCGTCGCAAAATTTAGTTTTGCGACGGAATTTCTTTGGAAAATCTCGGCGATTCAAAGCGTCCGATAAAGAATCGCCGTCGTAAAGATGGAATTGCGACGGAAATTCTGTCGCAGTTCACTGTTCATGGAAGGCCACGTAGATACAATGGTCAACCAGAAAGTCAATATTTGCGACGGAAATTTCGTCGCAGTTCACTGTTCATACTGGCCACGTAGGCACATTAGTCAACCATAAAGTCAATATTTGCGACGGAAAATCCATCGCAGACTATTGTTGATAAAAGCCATGTGTCCCCAAAGTCAACCAGAAAGTCAACATTTGCGACGAAAAATCCGTCGCAAATTCCGTCGCAGGGCAGAATTAACCAGGGGGTTTACAGCGCTTTTCCATCTCCCCATTGCTTTGAAAGCAATTACATATACTCCCGGTTTCCTACAAACATACAGAAAATCCAGCAAATGACAAATTCACAACTCGTTCAAGAAGATATTTTCCAAACAACGTCTTCGCATGAACTTAAAATAAAAGGTTTACAACCGTTTAGTACAATAATTGTTCAACAAAGAAAGCTAAATAAGTCCATAAACTACGGGGTAGGAGTGATAACTACTAATCAACTAACAACTATAAATCAATACACGGGAGTAGGATTAGGCCTAGCATTGTCGCCACCATTGATACTGTCGTTTCGTACCAAAAATAAAATACCTAAGTACTACTAACAGAAGTCAGCGGTAAGTAGAGTCGATCTCCACAGGGAGGCGGTGTACTATCTACTTGTCTATTTATCTGTCTAATGTCACAATGCTGGGGGTTTGATTGATTTGAACTAACTAAACTACTGAGGCTAAAGGCAAGAGAAAAGGAATAAAGGAAATTAACAATAAGAGAAAAGAAATATGCTAGGAGTCGGTCCACCGTGGCAGCTACACTATCGGGTTTACTGAGACGATTAAACAATTGATAAGAAGAGCTATGGTCGTCACCTTTCGGTCCTTAAACTGCCCTAGAGCGTAAATAGCTTAGCTTTCGCCCTCACTACAATACCCTATTGTAATTAAGCAAGCCTTCCCTTCCAATCTTTCGATCCAGGTCGGGGTTAACTAGATAAATTGGTCTCCTGCATGCATACATTCAACCTAATAACAATTAAATTGCCTAATACAATTCTTATCGCAAGACTAATCTATTCAACTCAATTATAACACATTGCTACCACGGCTTCCCTAATCCTAACATATTAAGGAAATTAGCTACACATGGCTCGGGGCACTACACTAGCAATTGCTAATCTAATAACATAAGACATGGCAACTAAAAGGAGAAACAATAAAAGCAATAAAAGAAAAAGGAAGAATAAAAGGGAAGAAATAAGTTACTAAATTAATGATCCGGAATTAAGATAACAAAGTAACAGTGTATTGGAACAAATAAGAGAGGAGAAAGGAGAGTAGAGTAACGTGCAGTCCCCCCCCCCCCCTCTTTGTCTAACCACCTGTTAGATTTATTTATAGCGTAAAAACATAAAACCTAATCTAAGCTTAACGTGAATTGAGGCCCAGTAGCTTGTAATTGTTCGATCGAACACTTAAGCCACTCGATCGAACAGTTCTTCCGTCTGTTTACTCGATCGACCAAAAGGTAAGGCTCGATCGAACAGTTCCTGGTTCCAGCTCGTGTTGGTCTTGTAATTTGGTCTTTGACTTGTCCTTTTAGCTCCCGAAACACCTTCACGCATCCCAAGACAGTTATATTTCCCGCTCCAAATCATCTCTTCCTCCAAATGCATGCTAAACGGACGGTAAATGGCGTGAATCTATTGCTTTCTGGCTCATTCCTGCACATAAGACAAAACAACCCAAAGTAGCATATTCGGGGTATTTCGTAGCATAAAACCACGATAAAAGCATAGAAATACGTGCATAAAATAGGCTAAAAAGACTATATAAAATGCACGTATCAAATCTCCCCAAACCAAACCTTTACTCGTCCTCGAGTAAACTCAAAACTATACGCTAATGGAACGGAAAAATAACTCAGAGCTAGCTTAACTTGTCTACTTGAACCAATTTAATGCAACAAAGATTAACAGTTTAAGCTAAGCAGTCAATACGCAAACGAATTATAAACTGTTCAGAAATATAGCCAACCTATCGACCTTGCAAGACCAACAAAATCGGACTCTCTCGTGGTCACTCTTCTCTCATGAAGCAAAGGGTGAATGTTTATATGTAAAAGAGAGAAGAAAGGACAGTCACTCACCTAACTGCGACCTACATAGCATGCATGCAACAAAAATGAAAGACAATTCAAGTACTAATGCACACACTCCAACCAATAATGTCCGTCACAGCCGAGGGCTTACAAATAATTTGGGAATAGTGAGGTTCAGGTGAGAAAGGGCAAAACATGTTATGGAAATGTGGAGGTAAAAGCGTCAAGCTAGTTCCTAACAGGACCATAGTAAACCATCCGAATCTCAACTGACTGAAAGACTAAGTACAAGTGCCCTTCATTTGGCACACAACTCACTAAACTCAAACACAATCTCCTCAAAAAAATATGGAATAAAACGGAGGAGTCAGACGGTCACAAACTTCTCTTTTTTAAACACCGTCTGAAATAGCTAAATCAAATAAATCACTCTTTTTTTTTCAACTCTTCTTTTCTTTTTCTCCTGTTCACGTCATCAGCATTCTTTTTTTTTTCATTTTTTTTCTTTTTTTTTTCTTCTTCTTTCACGTCTTCTTTTTTTTTTCTTTTCAATACTTTTTTTTTCTTTCCTCCTTCCTTTATTTTCTAACAACTCCATACAAAAGAGATACAGCCAAACTGCAGACAAAAACTCATACCACAAAAGAACATACTAACTAGCTTGACTGGGCAGGCTTAGTTTGGGATGTAGCTAATGGGTCAAAAGGCAAATTTAGCTAATGTGGAGCTAAATGGGTGAAAAATATAAGGAAAGAGAAATTTGCATGGCCCTCCCTGCATGTGACACCAACCACGAACCCGAATATGTGCATTTTGACGAGAAATTGAATGTCATAAATGTGCAAAAGAGACGAACATGCTATGCAAGGAGTACTACTCAAAATTCCTAATGAACTGGTCATGAATGTCACCAGTTATGGGCTCTAAATCTCAGAATTTTTAAGTAGTTTGCCAATTTATAGGTCAAGTCTAAAATAAATACTTATATTTGAACAGAAATTCGTAGATTATGCGTATGACAAAGCTAAAAACTATCAACAGAAGTGCAAGGCTCAAGTAAATTGACAAGTTATAGTGCATTATCATCATGGAAATCTACCGTTCCGACTCAACCTATATGCTAAATTAAACGTGAAAATTTTTTTTTTGATTTGATTTTTTTTTTTACAATTTTCTGATTTTTATTGAATTTTTTGAATTTTAACGAAAATAAACAACAATGCAAACATAAATTAAATGTGATAACTGAAATGCAATAAAAACAATATGCAGACACAAATATGGATACATAACCTCCCCAAACCAACCCGTACAATGCCCCCATTGTACCAAAACATGGAAAGGAAATGCAAACTGAAGGAGAAAGAGAGTAAATGCGGAAAAACTCACAAGATAACGCGAATAAAGGGACCTCCCCAAACCGACCATGAACATGGGATGTTGCTAAGGGCCCGGAAACCGTCTCAGGAAGCTAATCCAAGTCAATGGCACTCGATCAAGAAGAAAAGTAGTTGATCGAGTAAAACGGGCCTCCAAAACTGCTCGATCGAAGGGAAAAGCAGTCGATCGAGTAGTTCTCTATTTTGCAGGTGGTCGATCGAGTAAAACTTTCACTCGATCGAGTGGATTCATCAGCAAAAGTACTCGATCGAGTAGAAAAACTACTCGATCGAGTGATCCTCAGTGTAATTCCTACAAAACGCAATAAAAACAGCCCGCAAACTAACTAAACAAGCATACTGAGATAGTCAATGGTAGAAAAACCATTTATTACAACTGAAATGGAATAAAAAAATAAAATAAATCTCCGGGTTGCCTCCCGGGTAGCGCTAGCTTCAGACAGGTCCCAGCTCGACCTTCTTTTTCTTCGAGCCTCCCTAATTAATCACAATCAAAACAGCTCAAAGCGCGCAACATTAAATCATAAATCTGCGCATGTGCTACACAAAAGCATAAGTAGCACCAAAGTGGAATGAAGAAATAGGAAATAAAATTATTTAACTGTTTAAGCCTAACAAATTTCCTATGCGAGCTCCTAAATTTATCCACAAAATAAAGGAGCACGGGAGCAATTGACGATAAAGTGGGGTTCTATTTCAGGTTAACAAAATTAAAACGACAAGGATGGTGAGAAATCGCTAATTTATTCGCCCACATATGAGGAGGTATAGCTTTAAAGGAAGAAGCACGAATCAAATGAGGCAAAATACTATTAAAACAAACAATAATAAGATTATCGTTTACTACCTCAGGTTGATCACTCTCAATGACGGAATCATAGATAAAAGAATTTATTACCTCTTCCGTGCTAGGAGTGATTACCGACTCAGCTGCTTCTTCATCAACCTCCTCAATGGATTTCATCCCGTAAATCTCACCTCAAGCGCATCCAAATTTCGGCTTTGAATATGGGGGATTCACCGTATCCATTATCATCATCAAAATCGTCATCAAAATCAAACCATATGACGAATCAAAGCTCCCAATGGCCAACTCAGTCGATCGAGCAGAATAATCACTCGATCGACCAGTTTCCTCCTGAATTCCACTCAATCGAGTGGAAATATCAATCGATCGAGCACTTTCTCCGGGCAAATCACTCGATCGACCAATATTAGTCACTCGATCGAGTGATTCCTCCCGTCAAAGATCAAATCCTCGTGTGGGGTGGTGAAATGTGATAGAAACTCGTCGTCTGAGTCATAAAAGTCATCCTCAGCATTGGGCAACACGGTTTCTTCATGGGAAAAACCGATCTCAGCAAGGTATTCCTCTTCTGGTTGCCCATTATCCGACTCAGCTACTAACTGAGCTATTTGTGACTCCAGCTCAAGGATTCGAGCATCCATATGTCTGTCACTCTCTTGCACTTTGGATACAAGTGTCCCCATTAAATATGTCGACTCATGATCTCTTCTATCTCGTATCTCGGTGCTAATCGAGCAATTACAGACTCGAGCTTATCAACTCGCGAGACATATTCTTGCGCTTGGAATGCAAGTGTCTCCATCAAGGATTTCAGCTCCGCAATCTCTTCTTCTTGTATATCAGGAAGACCTTGTTGCGGTGGTTATTGATAGGGTGGATGTGGCGGCACAACTACAGCTGCTTGACTAGCTCGACTACGCTGCTTGAACGCGTAAACTTCGTCAATCTCTGCCAAACAAGAAACTGCATCATGCCCAGCAGCACCACATCTCCCGCAGTAAATCACCTGCCGTTCCATATAATAGAACATTGGTGACGGGTCAAAGGTACTCAAGCCTTCCCTTTGACGATCTTTCACCTAGAACTGTCTAGGTAGTACCTGTAAGGCCTATCACAACAGCACTCAAGGAAAAGATTAGAACGGCCTCAAGGGAAAAATCCCCTGCGGCTAAAAACAGATAAAATGAAACAAATAAATAAATAGATGCCTCCCCGGCAACGGCGCCAAAATTTGATACTTGTCGTTTTCGTACAAAAATAAAATACCTAAGTACTACTAACAAGTCGGCGGTAAGTAGGGTCGATCTCCACGGGGAGGCGGTGTACTATCTACTTGTCTATTTATCCTCTAATGTCACAATGTCAGGGTTTGATTGATTTGAACTAACTAAACTACTGAGGCTAAAGGCATGAGAAAAGGAATAAAGGAAATTAACAATAAGAGAAAAGAAATATGCTAGGAGTCGGTCCACCATGGCAGCTACACTATCGGGTTTACTGAGACGATTAAACTATTGATAAGAAGAGCTATGGTCGTCACCTTTCGGTCCTTAAACCGCCCTAGAGCGTAAATAGCTTAGCTTTCGCCCTCACTACAATACCCTATTGTAATTAAGCAAGCCTTCCCTTCCAATCTTTCGATCTAGGTCGGGGTTAACTAGATAAATTGGTCTCCTGCATGCATACATTCAACCTAATAACAATTAAATTGCCTAATACAATTCTTATCGCAAGACTAATCTATTCAAGTCAATTATAACACATTGCTACCACGGCTTCCCTAATCCTAACATATTAAGGAAATTAGCTACACATGGCTCGGGGCACTACACTAGCAATTGCTAATCTAATAACATAAGACATGGCAACTAAAAGGAGAAACAATAAAAGCAATAAAAGAAAAAGGAAGAATAAAAGGGAAGAAATAAGTTACTGAATTAATGATCCGGAATTAAGATAACAAAGTAACAGTGTATTGGAACAAATAAGAGAGGAGAAAGGAGAGTAGAGTAACGTGCAGTCCCCCCTCTTTGTCTAACCTCCTGTTAGATTTATTTATAGCGTAAAAACATAAAACCTAATCTAAGCTTAACGTGAATTGAGGCCCAGTAGCTTGTAATTATTCGATCGAACACTTAAGCCACTCGATCGAACAGTTCTTCCGTCTGTTTACTCGATCGACCAAAAGGTAAGGCTCGATCGAACAGTTCCTGGTTCCAGCTCGTGTTGGTCTTGTAATTTGGTCTTTGACTTGTCCTTTTAGCTCCCGAAACACCTTCACGCATCCCAAGACAGTTATATTTCCCGCTCCAAATCATCTCTTCCTCCAAGTGCATGCTAAACGGACGGTAAATGGCGTGAATCTACTACTTTATGGCTCATTCCTGCAAATAAGACAAAACAACCCAAAGTAGCATATTCGGGGCATTTCGTAGCATAAAACCACGATAAAAGCATAGAAATACGTGCATAAAATAGGCTAAAAAGACTATATAAAATGCACGTATCAACCATCATCATCAAAGTCATTTCTAGTTTGAGATACATCTCCGGGGTTACAAGTTTGAGTGGTAAAACCTTGTTGACTCAAGAACTCCTCTATTGCCACAATCCTTTGAGATTGTTCGGCCTCGACTTGCTTAAGTCGAGCATTCTGTTTTGCGACTCTACCAACAAAACCCGGAGTATGAGGAGTAGAAAAGAGGTTACCAGTCGAGCGGCGGTGGTGCTGCCAAATTTGTGGTGCTGCATTTCCCGCGCCAAGTACTCTACCTTTCTTATCAAATCCTCCATGTTCTTCAATATAAATCTCATTATCATCGATGTTCTCGACCCCTTGACTCTGAAGCTCAGTTTTCTTTGAGATGATTTTACCCTATATCAATAAAAAACGAAAGATTAGATACCATCTACTAAATAATCATGATTGAAAAAATGAGTTAAAAATTAAATAATTATAGTAACTTACGAAGAGTTGACCAGTTTTTTGGATAACCATCCTTTTGTGCTATGCTTCTTTGTCTTCTCCAACAACTGCAAAGCGAACGGAATATCTCCTTTCCCATCTTTATCAATCTACAATTTTGATACTTGTTAAATATAATTACTAACTTTGAATAAAGTTAAAGAAAAAAAAGGTAATAAATTTAAAAAAGAAGTGAAGAAATTACCATTGAGTCCATATATTGCAATGTGTTTTTTCGACCCATGAGGTGAGTACCTAACACCTTCCCTTTCTCGTCACTTCTCGACCTACGGTTGGCCGAATTCTGCTCCGATCTTCCCGCGAAACTAGGATCTTCAAGTGGTCTATTCTTCAATTGACGGTGCAACTCAACACTAATCCAATTCGGCTTTTCATGCTCTTCCTTATGATAAGCTCGATAAATCATTTTCCGTAAACGGGTCTTCATGGCATCTTCCCAAGCCTTCTTAACCCTTGCCTTGTCGCGGGGATCGTAACTAACACGCCACTGTTCAATAAACAATAAAGTTAGAAAATAAACTTCATTGTAAATAAATATAAAATAAATGAATAAAATACCTAATATTAAATTAAATGACAATTGCTAATACCTCAAACCAATTCCACCAATCCTTCTTTAGAGTAGATGACGCCGATTTCCAATTAGGAGCATGTTCTTTGTAGTTGCATCCAATAGTATTCGATATCAAGTTCACAATTTTGTCATCACTGAACCTGAAAAAAAGAATGACAATATAATAAACTTATATATATATATATATATATATATATATATATATATATATATATATATATATATATAAATCGTTATAAAAATAATTAATTACGAAAAAATAACATACTTTCCAAACGCCATCTTGCTCAAGAGAATCGAGAGGAATTTTGTCAACTGGCACATTTTGTTGTTCTTGTTGATGATCTGCTGGTATTTCTTCATTCTCGTTTTCATGTCCTTGGTTTCCTGCATTACTATTACTACCATGTCTTCGTCTCCTCGACGCCATAGAAACCAACTAAATTCTTCAACATTGTTAGAAATCAAATAATAGCAACAAAATAAAATATTAAATAATAGCAACAAAGTAAGAAATTGGCAAAGTAAGAAATTGGCAAAGTAAGAAATCAAATAATCAAATAATAGCAACCAAATAAGAAATTGGCAAAGTAAGAAATCAAATAATCAAATAATAGCAACAAAATAAGAAATTGGCAAACTAAGAAATCAAATAATCAAATAATAGCAACCAAATAAGAAATTGGCAAAGTAAGTAATCAAATAATAGCAACAAAGTAAAAAAAATAAGATTGAATAAAAAGTAAGATTGAATGAAAACAAACTAGATTTCATTAAATTAAGCCACACAGCATGTACAACTAATAGTACCAACAAAGTAATAAGATTGAAAGAAAGGGTACAAAACATCTACAACTAATATAAATCCTAGTCATCATCATCATCATCACTTAAATTAGTGTTTTCGTTGCTTTCAAAAAGCGAATCGAAAAAATCCTCATCATCATCTTCTTCTAAATACTTCTTCAAAGCCTCCTCTCCTAACTCTTCCTCATCTTCCTGCTCTTGCATATCATCATTCTGTACTTGCATTTCATCTCCTTGCATTTCTTCTTGTTCCTCCTCCACATTTTCATTCTCATCTTCTATTTCAATTATTGCCAATGTTGTATCACCATTATTAACATCTTCTTGAAAGATAGGTTCATCAGTAGGAGCATCAACTTGTGATCTTGCCTTTATTTTAAATACTGCTGATCACTGATCTTTATCTCTTTTGATATTTAGATAAGGAGCATATCAAACTTGTTCCACTTGATATGCTAACACAAATGGGTCATATTTTGGAAATTTTTTGCTTCGATTAACATCCACAAGTTTATATTCCTTATGTACTTGCATTCCTCTTTCTGAGTTATCTATCCAATTACATTTGAATAAAATAACGTTGTAAGGGTTTTTCTCGCCACTATAAGACAACTCAACAACTTCATTTAGGGTTCCATAGTAGTCAGCTCCTTCAGTCGAACTCACACACACTCCATTGTTAATTGTCGACTTTTCCAAATCTTTCCCATCTATGAAAGCTCGAAATTTGTATCCATTGATGGAATAACGCTTCCATGTTCTTACTTTTCTTGAAGGTCCATTTGCTAAGGCAACTACAACTGGATATTTTAAATTATTTACCTAGAATTAATGATAATGAACCAATTATTTACCAAATAATAATATAATTTAAATAAGCATTATAGAATATATATTACTTACTTACTTGACCTCTAAGCCAGTCAGGGAATTTTGTTTCAAATTTGTTCCAAATATCCTCGGCCATAGAAATCTCAGGATATTCTCTTTTGATGTAATCCTCAAACAACCTATTCAAAAATGGCGAATTAAGTTTTGAATTAATTTTTGCATGTTTTACTTGAAACAATAATAAAATAGTATTATTTTTCCAGCGTGTTAAGAGGTGTACAGGTGGACACTAAAAAATGTCTGCGACGGAAATTCCGTCGCAGGAAAAATATTATTTTAATGTAGCGACGGACTTTCCGTCGCAGAATTTATTATTATTTTAATATAGCGACGGAAATTCCGTCGCAGACCTTCCCGCCATGTCAGAAAATTTGGCGGTCTGGGAAAATAAGCTGCAACGGAAAATCCGTCGCAAGTCCGTCGCACAGTATGAGGTCCGTCGCAGGTTTAAATTTGCTACGGATTAATATTCCGTCGCAATGTGTCCGTCGCATCGAAACTTTTTTTTTGTAGTGTTTTTTACGGAATAAGGAAGCATACATCTTCCTTACTTCCTATTTAAAACCGCGGAAATCATTCTTGCTGAGGAGGAAAACAACCAAGAGAAAATGCAGCAGGAGCTGCGCCTCTTGGAAAGGTCGCAGTTCCTGCTGCGCCTCTTTCTCGGCTGATTTTTTGTCGGTTTCCTGAATCTTTCCGCATTTCTTTCCTAATCCGACTTTTACCTAAATTCCTCCTCGTGATTAGTAAAAATAGAGGCCTCAACCTAATATATTTTTCATGCGAGTGTCCACCCTTCTCTTCTCCCTTTGCATTCAATGACCGCGCTCTTGCTTTTCGACGCCTACGTGCTTGCTCTACGCGACTCATATTTGCACACATTTAGTCCCCGAACTAGCCGCGTTCATATGCTTTCTTGCATGAATTAGGGTTGTTTCTTATCTTTAGCTTCCTACTTTGCATATTCTTTGAGGTTTTGTGTCCTTGGTAGGAGAGGAATGCTAACCTTGCATATATGGAGCAAAATGGAGCTAAATGGATCGCATCTAACGACCAAGCAACAAAGAGGAACCCAATACTAAAGGCCTAAGTCAATAAAACAAGTATTTGGGCAATGATGAAGAACCCCCAAGGCTCCTCAACGATTCCCATGGATCATGAGGCAGCAAATTGAAGAAAAAGCCACACTGGCCTATGAGATCGGCGTCCCAAGCATGGCCCGAGCGTCCTGAAGAACAAGACGGGCATCCCAAGATTCTGCCCGAGCATCCCACAAGCAGGACGGGCGTATTTCTTTGCAGCATAGGCGTCCAACAGAGACAGGTCGAGCGCCTCCTTAAGGGACTTGTAAGGCGTTAATCTTCATCTTAGGGACTTAATCGTCATTTAAGCCTTTAGTTACCCTAGTACTTGTACTTAGTATAAATACCCTAGTGTATTAGGAGATTAATTACCAAGTTTTTACCAAGCTTTAACCAAGTTAATTACCAAGTTATTACCTAGTTTAATTAGTGTTAATCAAGTTGTATTACACATTTCAATCTTAATTATATGTTAATCTTTCTTTAATCATTCAAGTGTTCTTATATTTAGTTGGGTAATTTAAAGACTATTTTGATTTATTGGAGAATTGACAACTCTTCATCATTCATCAAGTTTTCTTCTATTATTCTTTGCTTATTATTTGGATCATCCTAAGTTGGTACAATTTCTTTTACCCTTGCTTAATCCTTGTTTATTGTTTTACTCATCCAGCATGTTTAGCTTTGTTAATATAATTGACACCCTTATTAGCATGTTTTCCATGATCATGAGTGAGTGGTCTCCTTGCTAGGGTTAATGGGGGATTAGGGAAGTTAATCAAGGGGTAGATCTTTACTTAATAAGTTCATATGATTGCTTTCTTGTTGTAGTTTCAACTTATGCACATGTTATGCTTGATTGACAGCCTCGCATGAATCTTTTATCCATTCAACAAGACTTGTAAGACATAAACCAACTCAAGGCTTGTTAGACCACGCATATTGTTGAATAGGAAGAAATTAAGTCGACTTGTAGGTTGTAACACCCCGTAATTTCGGACCGTTATGATATTGCGGAAGTAATTTATTAGTCAAGTTGAAATTAATATTAATGTATTTGAAGTAAAAATAATTCAAAGAAATATAATTCTATTATATTTTGAAGTAAAGTATTT
Source organism: Silene latifolia (assembly GCF_048544455.1). Taxonomy (NCBI): domain Eukaryota; kingdom Viridiplantae; phylum Streptophyta; class Magnoliopsida; order Caryophyllales; family Caryophyllaceae; genus Silene; species Silene latifolia. The sequence goes on along the minus strand of NC_133537.1, from coordinate 125,978,822 downwards.
ATTTTGATAGTTTCGAAATGTTTAAAAATAGTTTAAACCGTGTAAAAACCTTTTATTTCGAAATAAGGGCATATCGGGAAAAATGGCAACTCTGTGAAAATTGGGTAAACGGTTTTGGAAATGGGTCATATGAGTACTCAATCTTCTTGTAATCTCGTGTTTAAGAACTTTGGCCTTGTCGGAATTTGTATTTGACAAACGGTTCTAATTATCGTCGAATCGAGCCAAAACCGACTAATGAAATTCCGCCAAATCCCGCTCCTCTTTCTCCTTTCTCGGTACACCTCCTCTTCCTCCTTCCCATTCCTTCCTAGGACTTCCTTTGTTCTTCTTTTGTGCCTCTTGACCGAAATCCACACAAAAAAAAAATTAAGATAATCTTACAATCGTAATTTCATCATAATTTCTTCGTTTCTAGTCCGATTTTCGCAAAATTTATATTTTCGGAATCCTCTCTTCAAGATCTACATCCTATTATGTTTTAATTTCAGTTTTCATTATGTTGATTTAAGATGATTTTGGGGCATAATTTCGGTTTTAGTGATTATTGTTGTGTTTTTGTTGTTTTTAATAGGTGAAGATTATGAGGATGATATAGGGGACTCCTATGTAGTAGAGGATGATGGGTAGCTACTGTTTTTAGGGTTTTCTCAAGGGTTATTTGCCTTTTTCTAGCTTAAGGTAACATATTTCGAGTTACTCGACGATTAAATGTCACATTCTTTGCTTTTTGTATGATTTTGTGATTGTTAATTGAGTGGTTTATTTCACATGATAATATGGGTTAAATTCATGTCTTTTGTATGTTTAAGTTCACATATTAGTATGGGAATGAATTGGGAATGACTAATTGATGCTTCAGACGATGTTAAACTGAACAAAAATGGAGAAATGGAGGGTTTGGGGTGGCGGCCCGGTGAGGCCTCCCCGGAGCCCAGGCCCACGGCGCCTTGGGGTTGGCCCGGGTCGGCCCGTTGCTTGATTCGCGGTTTTTCATGCGTTGTTCGTCGTTTCGGGTTAATTAATGTTATATTTAGTATAAGTAGTAAATGGGTAATCATATGAAATGAATAATGTTAGTAGTGGATATAATGATGTTGGTAAAATTATGCTTATATTAGTAGTTTGCACATGTTAGGATAGGTTATAATATGAAATTGTAATGAATAGGCTTAAAATGAATTTTATAGCGATAATTGTAATGTTTGGATGATTATGCCGAAAACTGAGCCTTTGTCCCTTTGACTGAATCGATGTTAGTCAATTGTGTGATTGGTCACCACGATTGAACCCGCATCACGCCAGTGGCAGGGTTGCGGTAAAAATTCGGTTGGATGAAATTATTGTGTAAATTGGATAATTGGCCTTACTCTTGTTTTAGGCCATTTATTATGTTTTTATTTCACATATGTTGTTGGTTGATTTGAATGGTTTCTTATGTTGTAGAAACGGCCCTAGATTCCCTGAAACCTTTAATATTGTCAAGTTTGGACTCTTTGCCTCTCTTTTGGTTAATTGGGTGTCCTACTTGTCTTGTGTGGTGTGGGCTAAAGTATTCAAGCTGGGACCTAGATTGGTTTTATTTAGGTCCTAGGTGACTATTTCGGCCTTCATCATAGATAGGCCATTATAGTCCTTGACGAGTGTATGTTCACTGCTTGATAGCCTCTGTGTTCCTGACTTGGTGGGTTTATATCCAAGTTGGGGCATGACCTCGTTACTTATTTTGATAGTAAGTGGTCAGCTTAAGTACTAGCCAACCCTTTGGTGGACTCCTTAGGGTACTCACTTTGTTTTAGAAAAATTGTGGGTCTTGGGTGCGGTGGTGTGTATCCGCATGTCTAGGTCTCATGATTTTAGGCTAGGGTTGTGTTGTGTCTTGGCCATGTTTTGATAGAACCTCTGAGCCATGATACCGGTTCGATTACCTTCCCTACCTCGTGGTATAGACTCGAATTATAGAGTGACTATTGACCGTACTAAGAACTTATGCCTGTCTTTGATATATTGTCCTTTCTTGTTTGGTGATTTTATGAATTGTAATAGGTGAGATGCAAGCCGGTTACAATTGATAAAGTTTGGATTACTGCTTGTTATATGTTTCACATGATAGTTTAATTTGGTCAGTTTAGAGTTCACTTGTTAGAATATTTGATATCTAGATTATTTGTGATGTGGTTTACATGTTACGTTACATGTTACATTAAATATGACATTTCGTGGGTCGGGAGGACTCAAGTTACTCCCCACTGAATTGTGGCTTTCGTGTTTTTATAAAATGCGATTGACAGGTTGATGATGATTAGATGGGGTCACAGACGAGCTAGTGAGCAAAAGAACCTTGGACTTAGTTTGGCTATTTTGTAGTAAACCTTTAAACATTTGGTTGTGTTTATATTTTGAAGGGACATATGTCTCCCTCTCTTATTTTGGTTTGTATCACTTTATTCTCGCGACTTTAGCATGTTATGTAAATTAGGGTGTTAGTATTTGCAGGTTTTGGCACTCTTCATTTGGAAGTGTTTGTGGTTGGTTTAGAAAAGATTTTAAAATTACAGGTTTTATCTGGTTGAACCAATTACAAACATATCCTGTCAGTTTTTCCGTAAAATTTTACGTGTTTATTTTACGCTAAAAATGAGGGTGTCACATAGGTGTTGTAAAGTCTTGACCGACTCGGCTCCGAGACTCAAACCTTCTTAGGAATTGTACGATATAAACTAACTCGATTCCACTACAACAATAATTCTCTTGCATCTATGAAACTTGTTTATGTGATTTCACCATGTTTCCCTTATGAACCCATGACACCCTAGTGCCTTAATCAATTGTTTACAAACCCAATTTACTTTCTTTACATTACTTTCATTTGTTTACATTTCCTTTGTTAAGTAGTTTTGATTGCTAACCTCAAACTCAATCCAAATTGTGACACCCTAAAACATAACTCTCTACAACCAATAAATCAATCTAATATCCGTCCCTTGGGATCCGACCTTTACTTACAACTCTACTAAGAGTAGTCAGTTGAGATTATAAATACTGTTTTGTTTGGTAAGCTTAGACGACAAAGTTTGAACCGAATAAAAAATGGCGCCGTTGCCGGGGACGGTGTTCAATTGAATTGTTATCATTTGTTGTTTTTAGTTGTGTCTTTCTTAACCTTGGAGAGGTCAAAATCCTCAAGGTAGTTTTAATCGTTTTCTAATTGTTTGATTTTTTCATGTCTAGGAGATCACAAGGCGATCTTTTGCCTATTGATCCCGAGATTGAATGAACTTTGACCAATATTAGAAGAACCATTAGAGGGACTTCAACAATTGTGGGTAATGGAGAACTTGTGGACATTGGTATCATCCATTCAGATAGTGTTAAGTTTACCAACCCTTTTGCAAGACAAGGAGAGGAGAACCAAATTCAAAACCAACCACAAAATCAACCTACAATGCCTAAATTTTAATCTCATTCCGTGCCAACCGAGGAGAACCTACCAAAGGGTACTCCAACACCACCCCTCTTGACCGGTTATTTTATTGCCAAATCCGCATTCATACAATTAGTTGAGAGAAGTCAATTTGGAGGGATGCCTAGTGAAGATCCTCATCTACACATGGAGACTTTTTGTGACTATTGTGATGCAATTCCCAAACGGGGGTAACTCAAGACCAAATTCGATGAGTATTGTTTCCTTTTTCCTTGATCGGACCCGCAAAGCAATGGTTAAAGAGCCTAGACAAGGCCACTCTTGGAATTGATTCATGGAAGAAGTTAGCACTTACCTTTTACAAGAAGTTCTATCCTCTGGAGAAGACCAACATGTTAATCTCGTAAAAAGAATATCAGGGATTTATATTATTTATTTGTCAGCTGGTCATCGTTAATCGGTAATGATTGGCTGACTAGAGTTTGACATTACTGTCGTGTGACGGCGATGATCAGCTGATCCCTTGAGGTCACACCTATAGAATGATTCCCAAATGGAAAAACTAATTATTTGTATGAGATACAAATTAATTAAATCCTTGTATTAAATGACTTTTAATTAAGTCATGTGTATATATTATTTGATGACGAGTTACGAACTCAGGCCAAGGGGATTTATTATTTAATTATTCGATAATTAATTAATAAATGTTAATTTAAATTTAATAATTAATAGTTAATTAATTAAAATTATACGACGTGTATATGTTTTGAGGCGGAGGTAATTAGCAATTTAAATTTACAAGAGGTTGTAAATTAGCTAATAAGGGTTTCAATGACACATTTTATATTGATAAAATGGACTAATGAATATTTAATAGTTAAGTGGTCCTTAATAGTTAATTTGTATTATTTAAGTGTTAAATAATCAAACTAATATTTAATTATATAAGATAATTAAATATAAGACTTATAAGCATTTGTGGGGCAAATGTCGAAAACCGAAATGGTCCAAATAAGGACTAAGTGGACCGGTTTTTTGTGGACTCTACAAGTGTCCAATATGTTGTCATTTTCCACTTGCAATTGTCCCCTAAAATTACCTATAAATACCCAACTCTTCACATGATACATTTGATGAAATTTTAAAGAAAAAAAACTCCTTCTTCACCCTTCTTGTCAGGTTTTTGTTTAAGAAAAAGGATCATTTTTTTCTTTCTTTTTCTTTATCAAAAACTTGATCAAGTTGTTGATCATATAATCAAATAAAATTCACAAATAATAATATACATCATCTAATATTATTAGTGTAATAATTACATATTACAACGTTTACTACTACTTTTTCTAATTAGTAATTTTAGTAGTATTTTGGGATAGTCTTGGGTGCATCCTAAGGAGATCACCTTGGTTGGTAATTTGGGTATTGGAGGATCATCCTCATAATATAAGCTCAAGAATAACATCAAGGAAGGAGTCCTTGAGTTGTGCCCAAATATTTCCAATAGCAATGTATAAGGAAATTCTTCTTATATGGTTTTAGACCATCTTTTATGTTGTTTACATTTGCATGCATGTAGATTTAGACCATCTTATGAAATTAGTTAGTAATTTTAATATCATTAAAAGAGTCTAATGAGGGTCTAAATACTAACAAAAGGTATCAGAGCATTGTTACATACATGCATGTAGTTATAAGACGATTTTATGAGTTTATGAGATAAATTAATAAAATTTGATATTTTGTTGTTAAAATAAGTTTTATCAAAAAATATAGTCTTGCATGTATATAATCTGGTCTTAATATGATATGGGTCGAAAATTTGATTTTTGTAATATTTAATCACTTATAATTACTTTTTATGACTTAAAATGACATAAAAATGAGTAAAAATGCACTAAAATTAATTAAGGGTTAATTAAATTATGTTTCATGTTCACCTCAAAAAAAAAATTATGTTTCATTTTAATTTTGTACATATTTATTTAGAAATAACCACATGTATGTTCTATTTATGAGAAATAGAAATTTTAAATTAATGTGATTAATTTAGGTAGTTTATTGATTTTTATTTAATAAAAACTGGTAAATAATGGTTATTTTATAAATAAATATTTATTAAATTTTTGGGCACGAAATTTTTTGATTTCTAGCTCCTGGAAATTGTTACAAAATGTACAAAATTTTATTTTAAAGTCGTTTCAATTTTTATGATTTAATTTAGAATTAAATCGTAAAAATTGCCGTTTTATCGAGAAAATTATAAAATTGTTCTAAATAAATTTTAAACCCAAATATTTTCACATGTATTTTATTTTGGTGAAAGACCAGAATGTACAAAACTTTTAAATTTAATTTTCCATAAATATTTTAATTAAATGGAATTTTTCCATAATAATTATGAATTATTATGTCATTTTGTTATAAAGTATGTTTTAAACCCATATTATTCCAAGATAATTAGTGGGAATAATTATTTTGATTTTAAACCAGATTAGTATCATAAGTAAATCTTAAAATGGTTTTAAGAATTGATTATGGATTTTTTTAATGGTAAAAATTCCGTCAAAGCAAGCTCAAATAATCATTGTTGGTAAGTTAGACGATTTGGCATGGCATTTTACATAATAAAATTTTTCTTATTCATATGGATGAATGTTTTTAGTATTTCAGTTATGTAATTTTACCTAATATGGCCATAGGTAGAAGTTGGTATTTCCCGTAATGTAAGGAATATCGACTTGTTTTGTAATTAATTGCTATTTCGCATCGCCCGATTTGTAGTTAATTAATAGTTTTTATTTTCATTACAAATTTTATAATAGGATATTGCTATTTAATTTAATTATTAGTAGTTAAATGAAGCATCTAAAGATGGAGTTTTCATAAAGACGGTGAATTTCGGAAAGGCATTCCGAAATCCTAAAGAAGGAGGCCATTTTATTGAAGATTTAAGGGACCAAGTAGTTGGTTTCCGAAGTGTAATTATTTAAGTTTATTAGATTAACTAGGTGGCCATATTAAGATTTATTGTTTTATTTTTAAGCTTTCATGCCAAATCGTCACTACATGTTTTTTATTTTGTTGTTATCGATTTAATTGTCTAGCATTCACCAATTTTGTTCACTTAAAAGTGATAGACAATTAAATTGATAAGGTCTCTCACATTTTAAAAATTGAGATTAAGCCTTACCAAGTATTAGCACCTATGAATCCCTTCTTCATTAGAGGTAGGTTCGGATCACCGAGGTACACTCTTTTTACGTTGGGTAAGTAGGGTAATAAAAGTTATTACGCGTGAAAATTGGTTGGACTCAATGGGATTAATATGGGTTGCATCAGTCCACCGTGCCCATATTTAATTCTGGGGCTAAAAGATAGATATTAAGAAAATCCGTCGACCAAGAGTTCTAATAGTAGAATCAGTCAAAATTGTTGACTCACCAAATTTATATAAATATGGGTTGAATCGGTGCACCGTGCCCGTGTTTATATAAAGATGGATCTTGGAATCATTTATATAATTCAGTGGGAGATCATTATATAAATGGGAACTTAATAAAATAGTTTTACAAGTAAAAAATATTTAAACGATAAATGTTAATTTTTCCTTTCATTTACTTTTGTAGTAATCATGATGGCTTCTACTAGTCAAACCACCACTATATCTAAAGATTCATGGCTTCGTTCTTTTCTGGACAAATATGTTTTAAAAGCCGACGGTAGTAGTTTTAAAGATTGGGAAGAACAACTTCGATTACCTGCCGCATGTGATGGTAAATTACGCTACCTAGTCGATCCCTCTCCCCCTCACCTAGTTCTAGGGCCACTGCCGATGTAAGGGAGGCTTTTAATGAATATCAAAGTGAATCAGCTGCTGTAAAAAATGTTTTGATTTTTGAAAGGGATCCTGCCTTACAAATACAATGCGTCAAATTCCACAATGCTCATGAAGTATTCTCGAGGCTTTCTACAATGTTTTCTCAAGCCCCGAGAATAATTCAATATGACACCGCAGTTCGTTTCTTTGAGGCTAACATCAAAGATGGACACGTACTTAAAATTATTGAGTACATGGAAACTCTAGATGGGTTGGGACGTAAGATCCCTGATGAGCTTGTGGTGGACCGAGTGGTCCACTCTCTCTCAAATGTCAAAGGATTTACCCAATTTTGGGTAAATTATAATATGACAAACATGAAGAAAAGTCTTCATGAACTCCATTCTCTGCTTGTGCAAGCAGAGAAGGACATGGGATTGAATGGGAGTACGAGGAAGGACGTTCTTGCGATTAATGTGAAGGGGAAGAAGAAGTTTAAGAGGAATGTAGGTAAGAAGCTCGTACAGGTAGAGGGCAAAGGTAAGGCTATTGCGAATAGCTCTACCAAGCGTAAACCTAAGAAGGGTAATCCTCTTAAAGACACTAGTAATTATTGTAATAACAAGGGACATTGGAGGCGTAATTGCTCCAAATACTTGGATGACATCAAAGATGGCATTGTGAAGCCAACATGTAATTTCTCAACCGAATCTTTTATGATAGACATAAATTATGCTTCAAATACAACTTGGGTATTAGATACTGGTTGTGGTTCTCACTTATGTAATCACTTGCAGGGCCTAAAAAGCGTAAGGAAGCTAAACAAGGGTGATGTTGATCTCCGAATGGGTAACGGATCTAAAGTAGCCGTCGTTTCAGTAGGAACCTATATACTTAATTTAGCTTCGGGTTTTCAATTGTTTCTAAATAATTGTTATTTTGTACCAACGTTGTCTAGAAATATAATATCAGTATCTGTGTTAGACGTAGAATGTTTTACTTTTGTAATCAAAGACAAATGTTGGACGTTTTCCCTAAATGAGATTGTATATAGCCAAGCTATTTCAATCAATGGTATTTATATTCTAGACATTTGCAACGATGTTTATCATTTAGATGATAAAAGACTCAAAACAGGTGATCCCGATCATTCTTATTTATGGCATTGTCGATTAGGACATATCAACGAGAAACGCATTAAAAGACTAGTGTCGATTTGTATAATTAAACCTTTTGATTTCGAATCATTTGGCATATGCGAATCTTGTCTTCTTGGCAAGATGACTCGTGCACCTTTTCTACGAAAGAGATCTCGAGCTAGTAAGTTGTTGGGTTTAATACATACCGATGTATGTGGTCTAATGACTATCACTACTAGAGGCAATTATGACTATTTCATTACTTTCACCGATGAAATGAGTAGATATTGGTATGTCTACTTAATGAAGTATAAAAGTGAAGCTTTTGACAAGTTCAAAGAGTTTCAGAATGAAGTAGAAAACACATTAAATAAGAAGTTTAAAACATTACGATCAGATCGTGGTGGGGAATATTTAAGCAATGACTTTAGAGATCACCTTAAAGATTGTGGTATTGTATCTCAGTTAACTCTGTAGATACCTCATTTCTGCACCACTCGCAAACCACCCGGTGATGATTGGGCCGCATGTTTGGTACACGGAACGATTTGTGACAGTTCGTAAGTTTATCGTCAAACGATTGCTCAAACATTAATGTCTACCTCTTAGTTGTCATCTACGTGCCGATACAGTCCTTTTGACAGTAATTAGAGTACATTTGGAGTCCGAGCCTAAAACCGTTTTCATTTTCTGATAACCGTTAAATCCCGAGTCAGAATGTTCTGGAATGTTCCGGATATTTCTATTCCATATTTTATAAATATTTCACAATGTTTATCCTTTGGTAAACAATTTCCCGTAATATTCATACAAAATATAAAGGAAAACCAAAATATTCCGTCCTACCATAACTTAAACGCGGAAATCTTTCTTCCGCAGGAGGAAACCACTTGGGAACAGACGCAGCAGATGCTGCGCCTCTTCCAAGAGACGCAGTGGCTGCTGCGCCTCTTCCCAGGTCTTTTTCTGCGTAATTTTCGTATCTTTTTCATATCTTTCCGAGATTCACTTCCAAAGACTCTCCGAAACCCTAATTCCTTCACGTGATTAGTATAAATAGGAGCCTTCGCTCCTCATATTTCTCACGCGAGTGTCCGCCCTTCTCTTTTCCCTTTGCATTCTAGACCTTTGTTCTTGTTGGAATATGTGTCCTCCGACAATAATGCGATCACGACTGTTGATCATGATGATCACATGTTTAAGTCTCATTATAAAGAATACAATTGGGAAGTAATTTTTACTGTCAACTGATCAACATATATCGGTAATGATTGGCTGACTAGAGTTTGACAATACTGTCGTGCGACGGTGGTGATCAGTTGATCCCCTAGGTCATACCTATAGGGCAACACTCTTAATTAATCATTTAATTAATCGTATAACGTTACGAGTTAATTAAATTATTTAAAATTGACGGAGGATTTTGGAAGTAAAATTTACGTGTCTCATTGAAATTTGATTAAAATAAGATACGGTCTGAGTAATCGAATTGTATCATTACTCAGATGAAATCATTGTTTAAGGAAACAATTAAATTGAATGAATTATAATAAATACAATTTGTTGTGATTTATAATTGGTAAAATATTTTGGTACAAGTAATTATGAATTACTAAGTCGATTTTGTATATGACGTATTTTTATTAATACGTTGATTTTTAATATGTTAAAAAATACATAACTATTTATGTTACATGTGACATGTGACATATTGACATTTGACAAAAATAATATGGAATCCATATTATCTCAAGTGGGCCGAAATATGGAGGGGTTATGGTGATTAAATTATGTTTAATAATTTAAGTGGAAACAATATGATGACACCCTACACCTAGCCTTGCATACCTATTCTCTTGGTTAGAGAATCATGCCCATGCATAAGCTAACCAATCCCTCCCCCCACCGGTTTTACCAAAGGCATTTAGGGAGTTTTTCTCCTCTACATTATTCATTCAATTCACATTTTTATTTTTCTAGTGTTAGAAAGATAATTTCCTCTCTACATTTTATGATAAATTAGAGAGATTTTACTCTAAATCTCTTCTCCTCTACCCGGTTTTAGGAGCTAAAATACCAACTATTTTGGTTCAATTTTTCATAAGATTAATATTATACTAGATCAAATAATATTAATTAGATTAAGAGAAAGCCTTGGGTATAAAGCTTAGGGAGAGATCTTACACTTAGATCTTGTTCATCCATAAGGGAAAGCTCAAGAACAAAAGAAAAGGAGATTTCTTTTGAACCCTATAAAACCGAAATACCCATTGTAAGGATGTGATTTCTCTTCTATTTATATTTTGTTTGCATGCATAAAATCCGTTTTAATTTTATGACAAATTAGTTTAGACATATATGAGTATGTTATTAATGTATATGAATCTACATTTCCTTCAATCGGTATCAAGAGCCACGGTTGTTTGCATGCAAATTGGTTAAAAGTTTTTCCGAGTTATATGAATAACAAATAAAACTTATAAAATTTGTGTTATTATGATATATCACGAAATTATTACATGCATGTTAATATTTCTGGTCCTAAAGTGTTTTAGGATATTTCGGTTAATTTTTCGGATTTTTATTGTTCATATTTTATAATAATGACATTTAAATATGATTTTATGAGTAAAAATGTCATTTTTGGTCTAAAAATAGCTATACTTCGAATTTTCACTTGGTTTTTGGATATGTTGTCACATATAATATTTTGAGATAACCTGTAAATTTTCATAATTTTTGGACTTGTTATGCTCGAAAAATGAATTTTTCTTTATTAAATTCGGATTTAAGTGAAAAATAGGTTAATATGAGTTAAATTTCGAATCTGGTCATAGAAAATTAATATGTTGTCACATGCAATTTTACAAGATGTGTGTAAAATAATTGGCTATAAAGAAGTCTTTTTGCATGATTTATGAATTTTTGAAGAAAAATGGCATAAATAGTGACATTATTAGTGAAAATTAATAAAAACATAATCTATGACTTAAGAAAAACGTCTAATGTTGCATTTTAATATATTTTTCAGATCTAAAATTGAAAAGTTAATGAAAATATTTTTCCATGTTTTTATGATTATTTTATTAAAATCGATAAACCGCAACATTGTTTTTCCGGAAAAATTTCGAAATTTTTAACCTAAGATTTTGAACATTATGAGTGTCATGGAATTTTTCCAGAATGTTCATGAATTTAAATTTTGAATTTTGAATTTATTTGAAATTTTTAGATTTATTTGAAGTTTAATAGCTTATTTTTGTAATTTTTGGTCCAATTATGAACAATTTTGTAAATAAAAGTTAATTATGGTCAAATTATTAGTGAAGACTATATTTTGAGTCCTAAGAGGTTAGGGTAATTAACTTATGCATAAATATGAGTTTATGTATTTTTGTGATTGTAAAATGTTGAAATCACGCAAATCCGTAAAAACCGAGTAATATACGATATTGGCTAATTAAAAGGCGATTTAGCATAAAATTGAGCATGTTCATACATATTATAATGCTGCATTATTCTTTATGATTGTCATAATTTTAATTTATGTAATTTTGAATTATGTAATTTTACTTAGTATGGCCTTAGTTTTTAATTGATATTTCCCGAAATGTATGGGAATATCGATTCGGTTGTATTTTTATTGTGATCTCGTATCACCGTTTTGTAATTTAATAGATTTACTTTATTTTAGTTACAAATGTATAATAGGAAATTATGTAATTTGTTATGTAATTTTATTCATTCCGGAGTTCCAAAAGACGGATTTCTTCAAGAATGGCGATACATAAAGATGGTGTTACATCGAGATGCGTGCCACAACCGAAGTTCAAGGGACCAATGGAGTTGGTTTCCGAATATGTAATTGTTAAATAGTTTTTCTATTTTAGGAAAGGTCATACTAGGATTTATTTATCTTTATGCTTGCATTTTATTTTATGTCACATGCATCGCTAAATCGCCATAACTAAACATGCATTGTCTCTTTATCGAGTTTATCGACCGTGTCAATTAGAATTATCGTAGTTCACCGCTTTAGTTCACTTAAAACGTGATAGATAATAAATTGACATGACCTCTCGCTAAAACAATTAATTGAGGCATAGCCTTACCAAATAGTAGAAACCATGAAAACCTATTTCGCGAGGGAGTGCACTCGGCCCTACCGGGGTACAAACCTTGTTACGTAGGGGAAGTGGGTGATGAGTGTTAATCCACCGAGTTCATATTAATGAGGGTTTCATCGGCCATACCGTGCCCAAGTTGATGTGGATTTGGATCATGGACACATTTATTCGAAATTTGGATTGAGCTCAACGGAAGTATTCGCGACCGTAGTTGCATGTGTTCCGGGCTATAGATAAATATTAGAGTAATTTTATCGACCAAGAGTTCTAAAAGTAGAATCGATTAAAACGTTAATCCACCGAGTTATATTGATAAGGGTTTCATCGACCATACCGTGCCTAAGTCGATATGAATTTGGGTCTTGGAATCATTTATTATAGTTGGGTAGAGGTCACTATATAAATGTTCATATCTTGTTAATTTGCAAGTATGATTTAAAAAGACAAATGTTAATATTTCCTTTCCTCCATATTTGTAGTGCATTACAATGAATCCTTCAAATGCTACCGCACCAATTACTATTGAGTCATATCACCATGTTCTTGACGACGTATGCTCCAACAATAATTTTGATACAACTAGAGAACTTCATTTTGAGATAGGTTCGGATGGAAACCTTAATTTCATCACTTCTTCTAAACCACCTACTACTAGACCTCGTGTGAGTCCGTCTCAGGAAGACTACCTCACACAATCTATAGGGTCTTTGTCTCTGGAAGATAAAGATGCCAAAGCTAGTGGGAGCTCTAGCAATCAAGTTCTTGCTTCAAAGGGCAAGAGGTTCAAGAAGAAGGGAAAGAAAATCAAAAACTTCAAGCAAGTTAATGATGAGTGCCATTATTGCTATGGCATGGGACATTGGCTTAGGAATTGCCCTATGTATTTGCGAAATATAGAGAAGGACTCATTACTCCAAAAGGTACAATTCCTAAAGAAATTTATGTTATTGATATAAATTATACTTCCACTACGACATGGGTACTAGATACCGGTTGTGGTTCTCACCTTTGTAATCATTTACAGGGTTTAAGAGATGTGGAGAGGCTTAGCAAGGGAGATGTGGATCTACGCCTTGGAAATGGAGCTCGGGTAGCGGCCGAATCCAAAGGAACTTATGTTCTAGCTTTGCCAAACGGTTTTGAGTTGTATTTGCATAATTGTTTTTATGTTCCTACACTCTCTAAAAACATTATTTCAATCGCCATGCTAGACATGGACGGTTTTTGTTTTGTCATTAAGAACAATCGTTGCTCTATTTCTAGGAATGATTTGGTTATTGGCCAAGCTTCTTCCATAAATGGCATTTACATTTTAGAGACCTCAAATCCGACAAATGATATTTATAACATTCAATCAAAGAAACTCAAAACAAGTGACCCAAGTGAAGCGTTCATTTGGCATTGTCGATTAGGTCACATAAACGAGAATCGCATCAAAAGATTAATTTCTACTAATGTGATTACACCATTTGATTATCAATCATTTGGTACATGCGAATATTGCCTACTTGGCAAAATGACTCGTAATCCTTTTAGTGGTAAAGGGACTCGAGCTAGTGAGCTATTGGGACTCATACACACCGATGTGTGTGGACCAATGAGTATCACCGCTCGTGGTAATTATGACTACTTTATAACCTTCACCGATGACTTAAGTGGACATGGGCATGTCTATTTAATGAAACATAAGAGTGAAGCGTTTGAGAAATTCAAGGAATTTCAAAACAAAGTAGAGAACCAATTGAACAAAAAGGTAAAAGCACTACGTTCCGATCGTGGTGGTGAATACCTAAGCCTTGAATTTGATTCACACTTGAAAGGTTGTGGTATTATATCACAACTTTCTCCACCGGAACACCACAACTCAATGGTGTTGCCGAAAGGAGGAATCGAACCCTACTTGATATGGTTCGATCCATGATGAGCCAAACCGAGTTACCGAACTCGTTTTGGGGATTTGCGCTTCAAACCGCAATTAGATCTTTGAACAATAGTCCCACTAAATCCACCGAAAAGACTCCATATGAGATGTGGGCGGGAAAGGTTCCCAATATATCCTATATGAGGATTTGGGGATGTGATGCTTACGTCAAGACTAAAGCCGACAATAAGCTTGCCCCAAGATCCGAAAAATGCACCTTTGTAGGTTACCCCTCGCATTGTCGAGGATACTACTTCTACAAACCTCAAGAAAACAAAGTGTTTGTGTCTAGTGAGGCTGTCTTCTTAGAAAGCCAATTTATTTCTAAGAGACAGAGTGGGAGAAATTTTGAACTTGATGAAGTTCAAGAGCCACAAACCGAGGTAGAGACGCAGGAAGATGTTCCTTCGTCGTCTAACGCGGTTGTACCTCCTCCACTAAGAAGGACGGGCCGAGTAATTCGCCATCCCGATCGATATGTGGGACTTATCGAGGAAGATGGAACACTCGATGTGTTGCTTATGGAAAGTGACGAGCCCGCCACCTACAAGGCCGCAATCTCTAGTCCTAATTCCACCTTATGGCTTGAAGCCATGAAGTCCGAAATGGATTCTATGCTTGAAAACCAAGTTTGGGACTTGGTAGATTTGCCTAAAGGGGCAAGACCCTCCAATGCAAATGGATATTCAAGGTCAAAAATGGCATAGAAGGACATGACGATGTCTACAAAGCTAGGCTAGTGGCAAAAGGATTTACCCAAGTCCAAGGTCTCCATTATGATGAGACCTTCGCCCCGTAGCCATGCTAAGATCCATACGGATTTTGTTAGCGATCGCCGCATTTCATGATTATGAAATTTGGCAAATGGATGTCAAAACCGCTTTTCTAAATGGGCATTTAGAAGAGGAGGTGTACATGATATAACCCGAAGGTTTTGTTGATTCTAAAAATCCTAACAAAGTGTGCAAACTTAAGAGATCCATTTATGGTCTTAAGCAAGCATCAAGAAGTTGGAATCATCGATTCAATGATGTGATAAAGGAAAATGGTTTCACTCGAAATGTTGAGGAACCATGTTTATACATAAAATTTAGTGGGAGCAATGTTGTGTTCCTAATTTTGTATGTCGATGACATACTACTCATTGGAAATGATATTCCAATGTTGTCTTCTGTCAAGAAGTGGTTAGGTAACCACTTCCAAATGAAGGATTTAGGAGAGGCACAACGCATATTAGGTATCTGGATCTATAGAGATAGATCCAAGAGGATATTGGCACTAAGTCAAGAGTCTTATGTTGATAAGATTCTTCGACGATTCAGCATGGACAAATCCAAAAGGGGTTTGGTACCTATGGTAACCGGGACGATATTGAGCAAGACTCAATCTCCCTCCGAGCCCCATGATGTTGAACGCATGAAGTTGATCCCTTATGCTTCCGCTGTTGGATCAATCATGTATGCCATGATATGCACACGTCCTGATGTCTCGTATGCCTTGAGCATGACGAGTAGATATCAAGGAAATCCAGGTGAGAGTCACTGGATTGCTGTCAAGAACATCCTTAAGTACTTGAGAAGAACTAAGGACTCTATCCTTGTGTTTGGAGGAGACACTGAGTTGCGTGTTACAGGATACACGAACTCAAGGTTTTAAACAGATAGAGATGACATGAAATCACAAGCTGGTTTTGTTTTCATGCTCAATGGTGGTGCCGTAATGGGAGAAGCTTCAAGGAAGTCAGAATCATGGATTCGACAACGGAGGTGAGTACATAGCAAAGATCGGAAGCTCGCCAAGGAAGCCATGTGGATCAAGCAATTCACGGAAGGTCTAAAAGTAGTACCTACCGCTAATGATCCCATCACTCTCTATTGTGATAATAGTGGGACGATCTTCCAAGCTAAGGAGCCGAAGTCTAGTAATAGATCTAGACATGTACTTAGAAAGTATCATGTAATAAGAGATTTCATTGAAAGAAAGGAAATTGCGATTTGTAAGGTTGGGACGGATGACAACATAGCCGATCCGCTCACCAAGCCTTTATCGCAGGCCAAGCATGATGGATATGTTACGTCCATGGGACTTAAACGTGTTCCAAATTTTTGTTAGATTTTGAAATGAAATAAAAGTGTTGTTTTTGTTCATGTTCATAATCACATTTGTCTTTTATCTTTAATTTATACATTGTTATATCCAAACGGGTTGTAGTGACACTTGAACCCCGTTAAAGTGAACTCGGATTAACATAGTATTTGCCCATAGTCACTTATATGAGGTGACGTCTCGAAGTGACTAGAGTGTGAGGCGATTGATGGCAAGTTCAAGTGCCATAGAGTCATGTGTGATGACTAGTCGATCACATAGGCATCATTAGGAACATTTTGTCGGGCCTAATGACCGCTTATAGAGTTCTGGCAAATTTATATAGCCTGGTCGTGGCAAGAGCTACTATAGTATTCAAAATGAGTCGATTCTTTTGACTAAAAACTATTCGCATAAGATGGCACAGTTTCAGATTAACTTTGATTTGTGTTACTACGACCTTTGTAAATGGGGTCAAATGGGCATATTTTGGGTTATGATGGCTGTGGCTAGTCGAAGGGAATGAGTGCGATAGGAATTGTCCACCCCTTGTCAGGGTTATAACAATATCTCAGGGCCACTCGAGGAGTAATGAATTGGAAATGCGTGGCCACGCTCGAAAGTATCTATGATAGATAAGTCCTTCAATCAGCTTATTCTCCGGATCGAGGAAACCACTCTCGATATGATCACTTGCAAGTACGACCGAAAGACACCTTGCATTGAGTGGGAGATAGTAATAGGACAAGAGAATTGGTGACGCACACTTGTCGAGGACAAGTGGGAGATTGTTGGGAAATGTGTCCTCAACAATAGTGCGATCACATGATTTAAATATCATTATTAAATCTCATTTTAAAGAATACAATTGGGAAGTAATATTGTTACTCAAACCGGTCAACATATATCGGTAATGATTGGTGACTAGAGTTTGACATTACTGTGTGGGACGGTGGTGATCGCTTGACCCCTAGGTCATACCTATAGGGCGATACTCTTAATTGATCATTTAATTAATCGTATAATGTTACGAGTTAATTAAATTACTTGAAAAATTGACGGACGATTTTGGAAGTAAAATTTACGTATCGAATTGAAATATGATTAAATGAGATACGGTCTGAGTAATCGAATTGTATCATTACTCGGATGAAATTATTGTTTAAAGAAACAATTAGATTTGAATGAATTATTATAAATACGATTTATAAACGGTAAAATATTTTGGCACAAGTAATTATGAAATTACTAAGTCGATTTTTGTATATGACGTATTTTTATTAATACGTTGATTTTTAATATGTTAAAAAATACATAACTATTTATGTTACATGTGACATGTGACATATTGACATTTGACAAAAATAATATGGAATCCATATTATCTCAAGTGGGCCGAAATATGGAGGGGTTATGGTGATTAAATTGTGTTTAATAATTTAAGTGGAAACAATATGATGACACCCTACACCTAGCCTTGCATACCTATTCTCTTGGTTAGAGAATCATGCCCATGCATAGGCTAACCAATCCCTCCCCCCACCGGTTTTACCAAAGGCATTTAGGGAGTTTTTCTCCTCTACATTATTCATTCAATTCACATTTTTATTTTTCTAGTGTTAGAAAGATAATTTCCTCTCTACATTTTATGATAAATTAGAGAGATTTTACTCTAAATCTCTTCTCCTCTACCCGGTTTTAGGAGCTAAAATACCAACTATTTTGGTTCAATTTTTCATAAGATTAATATTATACTAGATCAAATAATATTAATTAGATTAAGAGAAAGCCTTGGGTATAAAGCTTAGGGAGAGATCTTACACTTAGATCTTGTTCATCCATAAGGGAAAGCTCAAGAACAAAAGAAAAGGAGATTTCTTTTGTGCCCTATAAAACCGAAATACCCATTGTAAGGATGTGATTTCTCTTCTATTTATATTTTGTTTGCATGCATAAAATCCGTTTTAATTTTATGACAAATTAGTTTAGACATATATGAGTATGTTATTAATGTATATGAATCTACATTTCCTTCACAATTTTATGTGACATATGACATGTGACATATTGAAAAATTGACAAAAATAAAATGGATCCCATTTTACTCAAATGTACCGAAATTAAGGGAGGATTAAGCATAATATTGTGTTTATTATTTGAGTGGTAAACATGATGATTACCCTAGTTACTAGCCATGCAAACCTAATGCTTATTGTAAAGAATAACTAAAGCATGCGTTGGCTCCCTTAATCCCCCCCCCCCCCCTCCCCCCTTCCACCCGGTTTTTGAGATGAAAAACCATTTTGGTTTTTCATCTTATTTACCTAATAATACACAAAAATGTTAGTAGTGTATCATTCATACTTTACTCATCCAAAAATAAGAATTCTAGAGAGATAACAAGCTTCCTTCTTCCTCCTCTCAAAACCGAAAATATTAAGTGTCCTATAATATTTTTGGGTAAATTTTTCTACAAAAATTAATATTGTACTAGTATTTATAATATTAATTTTAATTAAGAGTGGGTTTGGGAATAAATCCTTGGGAGAGATCCTACACTTGGGTCTTTGTTCATCCAAAAGGAAAGCTCAAGAACAAGAGAGAAAGGTGATCTCTCTTGTGCCCCATATAAACCGAATTTCCAATGTAAGATGAACATTTCTTCTTTATATTGTTCATTAGTTTGCATGCATAAGATCACCTTTAATTTTATGAGTAAATTAAATTAAATCATATATGAATATGTCAAGTATATAGATCTACTTTTCCTTCAATTGGTATCTAGAGCCATGGTTGTTTGCATGCAAATCGGTTAAAAGTTTTTCCGAGTTATAAGAATAACATATAAAACTTGTAAAATTTGTGTTATTATGATATATCACGAAAATCATCATGCATGTTAAAATTTCTGGTCCTAAAATGTTTTTAAGATATTTTGGTTAATTTACGGATTTTTATTATTCATATTATACAATAATGGCATTAAAATATGATTTTATGAGTAAAAATGTCATTTTTGGACTAAAATTAGCTAAACTTCGAATTTTCCAGTGATTTTTGGATATGTTGTCACATATATTATTTTGAGATGACCTGTAAATTTTCATAATTTTTGGACTTCTTATGCTCGAAAAATGGATTTTTCTTTATTAAAATCGGATTTAAGTGAAAAATAGGTTAATATGAGATAAATTTCGAATCTGGTCATATAAATTTAGTATGTTGTCACATGAAATTTTACAATATGTGTCTAAAATAATAGGCTATATTGAAGTCTTTTTGCATGATTTGTGGATTTTTGAAGAAAAATGGCATGAATAGTGACTTAATTAGTGAAATATTAATAAAACATACTCTATGACTAAGGACAAACATTATATGTTGCATTTTATTATCTTTTTTAGATCTAAAATTGAAAAGTTGATGTATATAATTTTTCACATGTTTTTATGATTATTTTTAGTTAAAACCGATAAACCGCAACATTGTTTTTCCGGATAAATTTCGAAATTTTTAACCTAAGTTTTTTGAACATTATGAGTGTCATGGTATTTTTCCAGAATGTTCATGAGTTTAAATTTCAAATTTCAAATTTATTTCAAATTTTGTGATTTATTTGAAGTTTATAGCTTATTTTTGTAATTTTTGGTCCATTAATGAACAATTTTAGAAATATGAGTTAATTATGGTCAAATAATTAGTGAAGACTAAATTTTGAGTCCTAAGAGGTTAGGGTAATTAACTTATGCATAAATATGAATTTATGTAATTTTTGTGATTATAAGATGTTGAAATCACGCAAATCCGTAAAAACCGAGTAATATACGATATTGGCTAATTAAAGGCGATTTAGCATAAAAATGGGCATGTTCATACATATTATAATGCTGCATTTTCTTTATGATTGTCATAATTTTAATTTATGTAATTTTTGAATTATGTAATTTTTACTTAGTATGGCCTTAGTTTTTAATTGGTATTTCCCGAAAGGTATGGGAATATCGATTCGGTTGTAATTTTATTGTGATCTCGTATCACCGTTTTGTAATTTAATAGATTCATTTTTATTTTAGTTACAAATGTATAATAGGAAATTATGTAATTTATTATGTAATTTTATTCATTTCGGAGTTCCCAAAGACGGATTTCTTCAAGATGGCGATACATAAAGACGGTGTTGCCTCGAGATGCGTGCCACAACCGAAGTTCAAGGGACCAATGGAGTTGGTTTCCGAATATGTAATAGTTAAATAGTTTTCTATTTTTAGGAAGGCCATACTAGGATTTATTTTTATGTTTTGCATTTTATTTATATGTCACATGCATCACTAAATCGCCATAACTAAAACATGCATCATCATCTAATCGAGTTCATCGACCGTGTCAATTACAATTATCGTAGTTCACCGCTTTAGTTCATATAAAACGTGATAGATAATAAATTGACATGACCTCTCGCTAAAACAATTAATTGAGACATAGCCTTACCAAATAGTAGAAACCATGAAAACCTATTTCGCGAGGGATTGCACTCGGCCATCCCGGGGTACAAACCTTGTTACGTAGGGGAAGTGGGTGATGAATGTCTATCCACCGAATTCGTGTTGATGAGGGTTTCATCGGCCATCCCGTGCCCAAATTAATGTGAATTTGGATCATGGACAAATTTATTCGAAATTTGGATTGACCTCAACGGAAGTATTCGTGACCGTAGTCGTATGTGTTCCGGGCTATAGATAAACATTAGAGTAATTTTATCGACCAAGAGTTCTAAAAGTAGAATCGATTAAACATTAATCCACCGAGTTATATTAATAAGGGTTCCATGGGCTATCCCGTGCCTAAGTTGATATGAATTTGGGTCTTGGAATCATTTATCTAGTTGGGTAGAGGTCACTAGAAAAATGCTTAAAACTTGTTTAAATTAAATTTTTACGAGTATTATTATTAAAACGACATTTGTTTTACTCCTTATATTTTGTTTTGTAAACCACTTCTTTTTCTCATAACAAATGGCAACACCAACTCCAAATGCCACGCCTCTCGCTAATTCATCATGGCTCCGATCCTTCATGGATCGATGTAAACTTGAAAAGAATGGGTCAAATTTCTCCGATTGGGATGCCCAACTCAAATTAGCCGCCCAAGGTGACGACAAGCTTCGTTACCTTACCGAGGCCTCTCCTCCCGAACCTAATACTAGGTCAACCGCCGCCACTAGGGAAGCATATGAGGCTTACCAAAAGGAGTCCGCCGCAATGAAAAATGTCTTGATATTTGCGATGGAGGCGGATCTCCAAAGGAGAGCCTTTAAAATGGGCAATGCTAATGAGATTTACTCCAAGCTTGTGACAATGTTTTCACAAACTCCGCGGATCGTCCAATATGAGGCGGCCGCGGCATTCTTTGATCTCGACTTCAAAGAGGGCCGAAAGGTTAGCCCTCATGTGCTCAAACTTATGGAGCTTGTCGAGACCTTGAAAATTCAAAAAGTTTAAATCCCCAAAGAACTTGTTGTAGATAGGATTCTACACTCCTTGTCCAAAGTCAAAGCGTATGTTCAATTCCGGGTGAATTTTAACATGCAAGACAAGGATGTGTCTCTTGAAGAATTGCAAAAGTTACTTGTGCAAGCCGAAAGGGACATGGGGTTAAATGTGAACCCACCCAAGGATGTGCTTAACATAAGCACTAAGAGTAAGGGGAAGTTCAAGAAGAATGAGAGGAAGGGTAAGAAGCAAGCTCCCACTTTCACCAAAGCTAGGACTTGTGAAGCTAGCACTTCAAAAATCAAGAAAGGTCCTCTTGATAAATGCCATTATTGTAATGGTATGGGACATTGGAAAAGAAATTGTTCCAAATACCTTGGTGATATTAAGGCTGGAAAGATTACTCCAGTAGGTAAATGACTATCCTTTCTTTTATGTTTCTAATTCAACTATGGTATTGTGATACAAAGTTGTGATAATGTATCTCCCTTTTTATTGTAAATAGGGCCTCCACCAAGCAAAGACAAAGGAAAAGAAAAGCAAGCTTAAGAAACCATCAAGGAGCTAGGAATAGCTTTCATGGAGCTTCGCTTTTTATTGTCTTATTTTAAATTATGTTTTGGATTTTTAGAACCTTAAGTTTCCGTGTTCGACATGGAAAGGTATTTTGGATAATGGTGACTTGGTTTGCAACCCAAGTCACCCGTTTTATCATTTTATCCTTTTGTTCTAAAATTCATGTTTAAATGCTTGTTCTTAGAAACATATAACTTAAAGTGATCTAATAGACAAATATAATGACGGGTTTCATTATATATCCACATGCTTAAGGCTTGTGTATGATCATTTATAAAGTAATTTTGAGTCTATGAACTCTCTTAAAGGAATGCCAATCACCAAGTACACTTACGAAATCTAAAACTATTAGTCAACCTATGAGATAGTTCTCCTTATACTTCAACATCATTATTTGTGTCTCATATGCTATCTTTGAATCTCTAGTGTATTTATCCTAAAGATAGAGTGGGAGAAAAATGAGGACACAACACACGAGGAAAGATATATTTTGTGTACTTGTGTAAATGAGATCTACGCAAGAGAGAATGATTTGAATGAAGGTATATCTATTTAAATAGTATACTCAATAGATGAGATCTATGGTCTCATGTAAGTTCTATATGACAAAAGAGACAAAGTGAAGTAATCATAAGAGTATGTTCTCAAGATAACTACACGAGAAGACCAAAAGAAAGTTTTGGAACAAAATGACTAATGTAAAGTCTTAACAAGAGTTTTTGACTAGTTTATGAAAAATTTTGACCAATAGTTTCAACCTTGAGATTTACTTAAGAGCCTAAATGAATCATGAAACATCCTAGTTATAAGCGATATTTATGACTAGAGGTTGCAAGGATTGATATACCGATATCTTCAATAGCCAAAGTTTTAAACCACGCAGATGTCATTACTTAACCTCATTATGAAAATGAATTGGTTAAACCTCCTTCTAAAAGGGATATTTTGAAGGATGTGTATTGGATATTACTTATATTTAATAAATGACATTGCCACACATCATTATGACATGAATGTGTTAGAGATTTAAAATCTCTTTCCATAAGGTTAAGATGAGACCTCTTCGAAATTGGAATTTTGAAAGAATATGATGGGAACATATATGGTTTCATCTTAATAACTTTGCAAAGCAACATACATTCCAAATTTTGAAATATGTTCAATTGAGTAATCAATTTCGAAACATGTGGAATTAAGTGGGAGCATTAGAAATTATCATGTGAAGACATGGAATTTAGTGGGAGCTATCATCCTTTGAATGTTTACAACTCATTACTCATTAGGAATGACGAGCTAATATCTTCTTTCACAAAGAAGTATTTGAGTTTTCAATTCTGGATGAATTTGGATTATGATGAATCCAATTACATCAAGAAATATTGGATTAGTATTAAGAGATACACATCGTATCAACATTCACATAGGTTATTCATGTAGATGAAAATGGAATTGCCATTAGCAGTCATGGTCGTTCATTGAACCTATGAACGGTTGATCTCATGATTATTAGTAACTAATGTTTCCGCCATTAGAATAATCATGCACATGTCCAATGGTGAATCATATGCATAAGAGCATGATGATTCATTGGTAAGCCATAATAGAAACGTCATGAATTCTCGAGGAGAATTCGATGAGCAATTTCAGTGTTTGACAGAATACTCTATTATGTGTTAAGAGGTTGCACATATTATAGAAAGTTCGAACACACGTAAAGATTTATGAAAATCCTAAACTTTTCAAATCAAAAGGAGAAATAAGAGGTTATTGGAAAGATACTTAGTTGAATAAGAAGTTGCTCAAAACTAATCTTTCCTTACTATGCTAGGACTTGTAAGAAGTGCTAGGCTAATCATCTTGACAAGTTATTGCAAGACTCTACAAAACATATACCTAGTGCATTGTGTGTGGATGGAGTACTTGATCAGTACAAGTTATATCATTCACCACAAATTCGTTCGTTATGTGATAATCGATAAGGAAGTTCTTTCAAGATAAAGAACCGAAACCAAGGTCGAGAACCTTGATGTGTACTTGGTAAGGTTCATGCTATGAGTGATAACATGAATATAAAGGATAATACGATTAAGAAGTTTGAACACATGGACACATGGCATGTTAAACTTCTATTGCAATCAATAAGTGTTTACACTTACGATATGCATCACAAGGTTGTAATATGGTATTGACTACCCGAGTGTGATGTCGACATTTGTCGTTTGAGTTATTATTAACTCACCTTGTACATTGTTATATTCAAACGGGTTGTGGAGACAATTGAACCCCGTTAAAGTGAACGTGGATTAACATTGTATTTGCCCATAGTTACTTACATGAGGTGACGTCTCTAAGTGACTAGAGTGTGATGCGATTGATGGCAAGTTCAAGTGCCATAGAGTCATGTGAGATGACTAGTCGATCACATAGGCAGACTGTTAGGAACATTTTGTCGGGCCTAATGACCGCTTATAGAGTTCTGGCAAATTTATATAGCCTGGTCGTGGCGAGAGCTGCTATAGTATTCAAATGAGTCAATTCTTTTGACTAAAGACTATTCGCCTAAGATGACACAGTTTCAGATTAACTTTGATTTGTGTTACTATGACCTTCGTAAATGGGGTCAAATGGGCATATTTTGGGTTATGATGGCTGTGGGTAGTTGAAGGGAATGAGTGCGATAGGAATTGTCCACCCCTAGTCAGGGTTATAAAAATATCTCAGGGCCACTCGAGGAGTAATGAACTGGAAATGCGTGGCCACGCTCGGAATATATCCATGGTGGATAAATCCGGTCAATCAGTTATTCTCCAGATCGAGGAAACCACTCACGATATGATCACTTGCAAGTACGACCTGAAAGACACCTTGCATTGAGTGGGAGATAGTAATAGGACAAGAGAATTGGTGACGCACACTTGTCGAGGACAAGTGGGAGATTGTTGGAATATGTGTCCTCCGACAATAATGCGATCACGACTGTTGATCATGATGATCACATGTTTAAGTCTCATTATAAAGAATACAATTAGGAAGTAATTTTTACTGTCAACTGATCAACATATATCGGTAATGATTGGCTGACTAGAGTTTGACATTACTGTCGTGCGACGGTGGTGATCAGTTGATCCCCTAGGTCCTACCTATAGGGCAACACTCTTAATTGATCATTTAATTAATCGTATAACGTTACGAGTTAATTAAATTATTTAAAATTGACGGAGGATTTTGGAAGTAAAATTTACGTGTCTCATTGAAATTTGATTAAAATAAGATACGGTCTGAGTAATCGAATTGTATCATTACTCAGATGAAATCATTGTTTAAGGAAACAATTAAATTGAATGAATTATTATAAATACAATTTGTTGTGATTTATAATTGGTAAAATATTTTGGTATAAGTAATTATGAATTACTAAGTCGATTTTGTATATGACGTATTTTTATTAATACGTTGATTTTTAATATGTTAAAAATACATAACAATTTTATGTGACATATGACATGTGATATATTGACAAATTGACAAAAATAAAATGGATCCCATTTTACTCAAATGTACCGAAATTAAGGGAGGATTAAGCATAATATTGTGTTTATTATTTGAGTGGTAAACATGATGATTACCCTAGTTACTAGCCATGCAAACCTAATGCTTATTGTAAAGAACAACTAAAGCATGCATTGGCTCCCTTAATCCCCCCCCCCCCCTTCCACCCGGTTTTTTAGCTGAAAAACCATTTTGGTTTTTCATCTTATTTACCTAATAATACACAAAAATGTTAGTAGTGTATCATTCATACTTTACTCATCCAAAAATAAGAATTCTAGAGAGATAAAAAGCTTCCTTCTTCCTCCTCTCAAAACCAAAAATATTAAGTGTCCTATAATATTTTTGGGTCAATTTTTCTACAAAAATTAATATTGTACTAGTATTTATAATATTAATTTTAATTAAGAGTGAGCTTTGGGTATAAATCCTTGGGAGAGATCCTACACTTGGGTCTTTGTTCATCCAAAAGGAAAGCTCAAGAACAAGAGAGAAAGGTGATCTCTCTTGTGCCCCATATAAACCGAATTTCCAATGTAAGATGAACATTTCTTCTTTATATTGTTCATTAGTTTGCATGCATAAGATCACCTTTAATTTTATGAGTAAATTAAATTAAATCATATATGAATATGTCAAGTATATAGATCTACTTTTCCTTCAGTTCTTACTTTTTGGCGTCTACGTGCTTGAACATTCGATCACGTAAGCTCGGATCCTTCTGAGTACCAGCCTCGTTTGCATGACCGACCAATTTGACCAACTCCACAATCAATCAACTTAATTAATCTAATCGTTTTCCTCTTACGAGGGCACTTTCATATTTCCATTATAGTTCGAGTCGAGCATCGCTAATTGATAACTTAGTCCTTCTCGTTTCGTCAAACATGTAAGTCTGAGGGTGTAAATCTCTCTTTTATTTATTGTTCTTTACTTTTGTATCATCATTAATGTAAGGTTTATGTCGAAAATACCTCTTAAAACTGATTTCTAAAACCGTACTTTAAAATCTCTTTTTTGCGGATTTCCAGAAGACAAACCGTCAAGAAAGGACGCAGCAACTGCTGCGCCTCTTCGTGAGGCTGCCGCAGTTCCTGCTTCCTTTCTTCTTCCTTCGTCCTCTGTAATTTGTTCGTGTTTATTTGTTTCGTTTGTTTCCTGTTAATTCTTTGACATAATAGCTTATCATCTCACATGTATATTAATCATCATCATTAACATGTTTAATTCGTCATTAAATTTCGACTTAAATCCCTTATAATCTCATATTTGCGGGTTTTCGTCATTAAATTCAATCCGGGTTGTAGGAATTCGATTTGTTCATATCGGGTTTCTGGAATTCGATCCTTGATATATTTTCCACCTGCTATTCATGATATTCGTCGTTAATTTGTCATTAATTCATCATGTTTAGTCTATTTTGTTCACTCATGTCACTAATCAATCATTCTTCCATGTAAATAATCCGTTTGCATCCGTCTCATCCATGTTTTGTTGCTTTTATGACTATCAATCACATGTAAATAACCTGATAATCACTTTCATCCGAGTAAATATCGTAATCAGTCCTTAAAATCACCAATTAATATTAACGATTTGCAATTCCGGCTTCACAGCCAGAACTCACCCTTGGAACAGATGCAGCACCTGCTGCGCCTCTTCCAGAGGGCGCAGTCCTGCTGCGCCTGTTCCAGGTTGAATTCTGTCTCTGAACTCCGTTGTTGTTTGACCTAGTTTAATTAGCTTACGTATAATTGACTATTAACCGTATTACCGCCTACTGATTTGTTCGTTAATTCTTTCTTTTATTCTTTTTCTCAATTTATCCGTTTTAAAGGTATTTTCGACATAAATCGCTAAATCCATTGTAATTATTGTAATTTTTATTATTGTAATTTTCTTTATTGTATTTCGTATCATTTGTATGTTTTCACATGTTATTGAACATAAATTCCTACTTCGACCCAATTGTATGCTAAATTATGTGTCAACCGACTTAGTCTAATTCTCACATGTTAGGATTAAAACTCGGATGTTGCATTGCATGCATATAATCGACAATATATCGAGTATGAATAACTTCCCTAATCATTAGTAGAGGCCGCTATCGAGGCGGGCGGGATTAGGTGTTTGATCAAAAGAGCTTCCTAATACGTACCCTCACCCCTTACTCCAGATCTCTGTGAACATCCGTGTTCATTCGCATCCACGAGAGTCATTCTAGACATAGAATGCTAAGGGTAACGATTGCTTGGTGTTCATGTCTTTACTTTGTGTCTTAACATGGCACGAGGTATTCGAACGGTTCCAATTTCCCATAAAAATTGGTGGCGACTCCAACAAAATGCAAACGCTTGTTCTCTTCCTCCCAAGAGCCCCCGTGGGCCCCCGTGGGCCCCCGCTGTCCACAGTTTGGCGACTCCGCTAGGGATAATACACTTACGTGTAGCCAAGGGTGAAACTTGAACAAGGTTAGAGAATAGTTTGTACAAGACAATTGTCGGTTTTCATAACTCGGTCTTCCTAGACCGTTTCATTCGGCCTTCCTAGGCCCAACCCAACCCATTCGACCAATCGTCCCGTCTAAACGGTCCTAATTCTTATTTGGGCCTAAGGATGGATAGCGATTGACGTCATCCATACCATGATGCTTACTCTTGTTTGTATCAAGGGCCTTCACTACTTGAGGAAATGGACTAGGAATCGGCCTTACTCTTGTTTGGTACGAGCCTCTCCACAGACTTCGGGTTTGATGGTTCGGTATGGCAACCCACCCTTTAAACCAAAACCCTTTTAAAAGCACTCAGCATCCCGTTATAATGCTTGTATAAATATTTGTACCTTACGTGATCACCATTTCTAAACGAAACCATGACGATTTTTTGCAAAAATCAAAACCCTTTTTTTTAATCAAAATTTCGAAAAAGGCCATTCGATTAGCGCAAAACCCAGTCGAAACTCTGTCCGTTTGTCGAGTCAAAATTCGGGCCACAAGCCCATTTCAAAACCTCACTTTGAGTCCACTCCTACGACTACACTATAGTTGACTAGGATACACATTTTCCAAAACTTTGTCCTTTCTTCAAAGCTCACTCAACACAAGTGGCACACACCCACTTCACGAGTCAAAACATTTCTTCTTTTAGCAAGTGTGTTAGAATGGTCGATCGTGTTTTGATTCGTCATCGATCTCTTATCCAGTTTTCAAGATGCCTGAACCAAATGACACGAACCTCAACCAACTTCAAGATGGTAATGATCGAATCCTAGCCGCGCTAGCCCAAATCCAAGTTACTCAAGACCAAGTGTACGATCGCCTTGACACCATCGAGGGTCGGATCTACGCCATAGAGGGGAGATTGCCTCCTCACGAAAGTGAAGTAGTAGGTGACTTCGCAAGTGAATCCAAGGACGAAAATCCTCCCATGGGACTAACTGTAGCTGAGAAAAGACTCCAATACTTAGAGGAGTAATTGATGTACCTTAAAGGGGATGACATTTATAGGGAGAATAATCGCAAGTATGAGGCCGTCAACTCCAAATTGCCAACCAACTTCAATATGACGGATATCCCTAAATTCAAGGGGCACGAAAACTCTTTGAACCACATCCGCGCCTTCAAGGATTACATGTCTATCAAAGGCATCAAACCCGAGATGTTCTTAAGGATCTTTCCTTCATCTCTTGACACCATCCCAAAACAGTGGTTCTACTCTTTAGAACACAAGAAGATCGCTACTTGGGAAGATGCCGCGATCGAATTTGCTAAGCAATACGCGGATAATGCTGAGATCCAAGTTAATATACGCACTCTAGAGGTTCTTACCCAAAATGACAAAGAAGGATTCACCGACTTCCTAACTAGGTGGAGGAAGACTAGTACCCAACTAGTTGAACGCCCGGATGAGGCTACCCTTGTGGAGAAGTTCGTGGATAATCTCAAACCCATCTATGCCAATCATTTGAGATACCAAAACATCAAGACTTTCAAGGACTTAACCGTACTAGGGACAAAGATTGAATATGACATCCGTAAAGGGCTCTTGTCCAAAATGGTAGGTCGAGGATACCAAGGCTCAACTAGTCGTTCATACGGCTCCACTAGTAAGACTGATGAAGTTAACCTTCTCGAGCCATCCAAGAAAAGTACCCCACCAAGGAAATTCACAAATCTTGGGGACACTTACTCCAACGCTCTAAAAAGGTTAATGAAACAAGGCAAACTCCAACCCATTGGACCTACTCCCGAACCCGAAAAGAAATCCAAATTCTGGGACGAAAACTCGTACTGTGAGTACCATAGGGGCAAGGGTCATGACACAAAAAAATGCTACAAATTGAAAAATGTGCTTCAAGACATGATTGAAGATGGTCGACTACCAATACCGCCGGGAGGTAAACCTAACAACACTCAGAATCCTCTTGGAGTTCTAGTGATTACAAGTGACGAATCTACCTTAGATTGTTCACACCTCATTTCTCCAATTGAAGATGAGATCCATGCAATCGAGAGTGAGGGGTTCTACTCTACTATCTCCCC
Source organism: Silene latifolia (assembly GCF_048544455.1). NCBI lineage: Eukaryota > Viridiplantae > Streptophyta > Magnoliopsida > Caryophyllales > Caryophyllaceae > Silene > Silene latifolia. The sequence goes on along the minus strand of NC_133537.1, from coordinate 125,948,152 downwards.
TACCATTTCCAACTTCATCACATGGGCAAGGAGTGTGGATAGACAAGTTTGGGAATTAGAAAATGTGGTGACAACTTTACATGATCCCAACGCAACACCCAAGGAGCATGTGCCACTAATCTTCTCTCAAAACGTTACTATGCAAGAAATAATCGCCGTGGTTGATAAATTAGTCGACCAAATCATACGACTAGAAGATGAAATCATGAAAATGAGGGAACTAGCTACGATAAATGGAGTATGGGCTGATGATGATGAGGACGAGTACCTCATTGAAAACTCCCTAGTCAAGCAAATAGTCCAAAATGGTGAAGACTAAGATGTGGACCACCTAACTCGTTCGGGACGTCCATATCAAAACACTACTTAAAATGGTCCAACCAACGTTGTCACACCAAATGATAACGGAGATGACTCCACTGACCATTTTCTCAAGCAATTACAGAAGACAAAGGTGATCTTTCAGTCTGGCAATTAGTAACAAGCTCATTCCCACATCGCCAGGCTTTACTGCAAGCTTTGGCCAAGCTAAATGTAGCACATAACTCGACACCCGAAGATGTAGTCAACTTGGTCTTCCAAGAATCACCGAAGCTAAGTAATCCCATTACTTTCTCAGACGAAGATTTGCCATCTTTTGGCGCTAGTCACAACTTAGCTCTTTACATCACTGTCATTTGTCTAAAGAAGAATGTGCCAATGACCTTGGTAGATGATGACTCTGTGGTCAACGTCATACCCCTCAAAACGGCATACAAATTAGGCAAGAAAGATCAAGATCCCACTAAATGGCAAAGTGATGACGATCACTTCGTCACCCATCAAGGCAATAATCGAAAAGAAATCAAACAATCAAGTCCTTGCAGACCCAGTATATGAACTTGGGGGCTTCCAAAGCATAAGTGTCATAGAAAGAGAATTGGCACCCTTATACTATGATCCCTACTCCAACTTGGTGGTCAACCACATACTCAAATCCCAGGGATACTTCCCTGGAATGCCTTTGAACCCTATTCGAAGAAACACCTCGCACCATACAAGGAAGGTAACTCAAAGAGGATACCACTTGGACTAGGGTACAAACCCACTAAAGAAGAGGTTCTCGAGATGCTTGTTCAAGTTCAAAACCGTAAGTATGTAGGAGTCCAAATGCGACCCTATCTCCCTACCCTAAATGGGTACTTTGTTAAGGAAGGAAGTCTAGAACTCTTTCACGGATTTCACGAGCCTTGGCATTATCTCGAGAGGAAGCTAGCCGGAATCGAGATCTTTCACGATTGCTACTTCATCCCTCCAGAAACGATTCCTACCGTCAAAACCCGTCAAGCACCTTGCTTAGACGAACAAGCTGTTAGTCTATTGTTCGGAGAAGATCGATTCGTTAGAGTCGCGCAGGATGAGATCATTACCATGATACTTCAGGACGATCACTTCAACCCTACCGCGTTAATCACAGAAACTAACGCGAGTCAGCAGAAAGGATGAAGAAAATCAATCAAGTGGACCAACAATCAAGGAAGACTCTTCAAGCTCACCACTGGAGAAGGAGAGATGTTCAAAGGAGAACCAGAAGACGATGAGTTCGAATCGGAGTCGGCGTCAGAGTCGGAGTCTAGAAGAGTCACTAAGGAGTCACCTCCTGTCGTCATCCCCACTCCCTTTGTTTCTCCTAGTTTAGCCTCGGGTAGTAACAGTAGTTCGGGAAATGTCCCAACCACTGTCCCTTTGCCGCCACTGAACACAGATCAGATGGCTTCTTTGTTTCAACTTTTCTCAAACTTTAATATGAATAAATCAGGTTCTGCTTACTCTTTGTGTTATCTTGAGTGCAATTCTGTTTACGATGATACTGAGGATGACCAAGACCCAGACTCAATCGAAATACCTCCCTACGTAGCCAAAGAAATACTACAGGAAGGGGAAGGGGACCAGTAATAGAGGACACCGAACCCATGAATGTAGGAACCGAACTAGAACCCCAAGAACTTAGGATAGGGGCTACCTTGAGCTCTACCGAAAGGGCCGATTTCATTGACCTCCTAACGAGTTCAAATACGTTTTCGCTTGGTCTTACAAAAACATGCCAGGGATCGACAGGGATATCGCCGAACATAGAATCCCGATTAAGCCAGGTTTCAAACCTGTAAAACAGAAGCTTCGACGAATGAGAACGGAATGGGCTCTCAAGATTAAAGAAGAAGTTGATAAGCAATTCAAAGCCGGGTTCATCAAAGTTTCCGAGTATTCTGACTGGGTAGCCAACATAGTACCTGTACCCAAAAAGGATGGGAGAATCCGTGTTTGTGTTGATTTTAGGGACTTAAACAAAGCAAGTCCTAAAGATGACTTCCCTCTACCACACATCGACATATTGGTGGACAATACTGCAGACCACGCATTACTATCCTTCATGGATGGATATGCGGGCTATAACCAAATCAAAATGGCCATAGAAGACAAGCATAAGACCGCCTTTGTCACTCAATGGGGAACCTATTGTTATCAACGCACCGCAACTACACTCTTACATGACATGATGCACAAAGAAGTAGAGGTATACGTAGACGACATGATTGTCAAGTCCAAAGATAGAGAGGGGTATATTGCGAACCTTCGCAAATTTTTTGCAAGACTACGAAAGTACAAACATGAGGCTCAATCCTCGGTGCGTATTCGAGTAACGTCCGGCAAACTCCTGGGATACGTCGTTAGCCAATGAGGTATAGAGATAGACCCTTACAAGATCAAGGCTCTGATCGAAATGCCATAACCTCAAACAGAAATAGAAGTCAGAGGATTCTTAAGGAAAGTGCAATATATAAGTCGATTCATATCGAAGCTCACCATGATTTGCGAGCCTATCTTCAAGAAGCTCAAGAAAACAGACCACACCATGTGGGATGATGATTGTCAAAAGGCATTTGACCGAATCAAAGAGATATTGGCTAAACCACCAGTGCTCATGCCACCTCAACGAGATCAACCTCTTGGTTTATATCTCACAAGAATCAAACAGACCATGGGTGCCATGCTAGCTCAAATAGTAGGAAGTGAAGAAAGGGCTATCTACTACCTTAGTAAGAAGTTCTTGGAGTACGAGTGTAAATACTCACAATTTGAAAAGACATGCCTCGCTCTTGTGTGGGTAACGAAGAAGCTACGCCATTACATGCTTAGCTACTCCGTCAAAATATACTCCAAAATGGATCCAGTCAAATACCTCTTCGAGAAACCCGTCCTCAACGGATGCCTAGCAAGATGGACTTTAATGCTCTCAGAATTCGACCTCAAATACGTGCCTCTGAAAGTTATAAAAGGTCGCGCCGTCGCCGAATTCTTCGCAGAAAATTCCATTAATGACGCACAAACGATAGACACTTGGTCATTTCCGAACGAGGATATACTCCAAACTGATGTAGACTCCTGGGACCTTTACTTTGATGGAGGATCAAACTTAATAGGATTTGGAATAGGAGTGTTGCTCATTTCTCCTGAAGGCGAGCATACACCAATCGTTGTCAAACTCGACTTCGAGGTGACAAATAACGCTGCAGAATACGAAGCTTGTCTCATTGGACTACAAGCGGCAGTGAGCTTAGGCATTAAAAACCTCCGAGTACATGGGGATTCATCCCTGATCATCAACCAAGTTACGGGATCTTGGAAAATCCGAAGCGAAAGCCTAGCACCATATCAAGCTAGAATAGACCAAGTTGCCCAATTCTTTGATCACGTGACATATCTACACCTACCTCGGGAAGAAAATCAATTTGCAGATGCTCTTGCAAAACTCGCTTCTTTGATTAATATGCCAGATGACATGGTGGAAATGCCTTTGTGCATCGAACGACGGTCAGAGCCAGCTTATGTCCACCAAATCACCGATGAAGAGGAAATCACGCAGGAACCCTGGTTCCAAGCAATCCTGAATTTCAAGCTCAATGGTACCTATCCACCTGATATGGACAAAAGGGGACAACGTGCTATACGCCTACTAGCTTCCCAATACGTTCTCATGCAAGGAGAGTTATACAAAAGAACACCTCTTGGTGTAATCTTACGTTGCCTTGATCATTCACAGGCACGAAAAGTGATGGAAGAAGTCCACGATGGAGAATGCGGTCCTCACATGAGCGGGCCCATGATGGCAATGAAAATCACACGTTTGGGGTATTATTGGACCACAATGGAATCCGATTGCATCAAATACGTGAGACATTGCCACAATTGCCAAATCTTCGGGAATGTACAACACGTCCCTCCTTCATTGCTCTATACGATGACATCTCCTTGGCCATTTTCTGCCTGGGGAATTGACATAATCGAGAAGATAACCCCAGCCGGAACAGAAGATCACTGTTTCATCCTAGTGGCAATCGACTATTTCACCAAATGGGTGGAAGCGGCTTCCTACACTAGTCTCACGGCCAAAAATGTGGCAAAGTTCATACAAAATAACATCATCTGTCGATATGGTTGCCCACATGAGATCATTAGTAATAATGGATCACATTTCCAAGCTGAGACCGAGCAGTTGTTAGCCAAGTACAAAATTAGACATCACCATTCTTCGCCCTATAGACCACAGACTAATGGCGCGGTAGAGGCGGCAAACAAAAACGTTGTCACAATCCTCAAGAAAATGATTGATAACTATCGCGATTGGCCAAGCAAGATACCCTTTGCTTTGTGGGGATATCGTACATATGTTAGGACGCCCACTGGGGCTACTCCTTTCTATTTGACCTACGGCATGGAAGCTGTACAACCAGTCGAGCTAGAGATACCATCCTTGCGTATTTTACTCGAAAGTCAAATCCCAGAAGCCGATTGGAGGAGGGATAGATATGAAGAACTCATCCTCCTGGATGAACTTAGGCTACGCGCCTTGCATAATGTCCACACATATCAAGCACGTATCAAACGAGCTTTCAACAAAAGGGTTAAGCCAAGAAACATCAAGGAAGGAGACTTAGTACTCAAATCGGTTAGAGCTCTTTTACCTGTCGACCCACGAGGAAAATTCAAACCTAATTGGGTCGGCCCATTTCTAGTCAAGTCCATACTTCCAGGGGGTGCGGTTAGAATCACAGACTTAGATGGGTATGAGTTTTCCAACCCGACGAACCTTGACCAACTAAAACGGTACTATGCCTAGAATAGGACCAAAAACGCGCCTCGCGTAACCTCACGTGTCGCTCTTGTGGCACTAAATAAACGGCCCCTGGCCAAGCTGAAATAAGCTAATGTCACTTTGCTCTTGCATTTTGACAAATTTGTCATCCTCATATCATCAAATAAACTAAACTGCACCTTCAGAGTAAGGAAAAGCTCATGCTTATTTTCTAAGTTCATTACAAGCTCTTGCTTAGAACAATTATTCTTTTACATTGACTCGAACTACGCGCAAGGGTTTGATTTCATTTTCTAAATGAATACGTAGGCAATCCTTCACAGGATACAACCCACCATTTTAAAATGTAAATAGAAGGACATTTGCATTGCATTTGGAATTCGACAAGAATAATAAATAGAAAATCGCAACGGTTTCATAACCATTTAACCTTTTTATTTCATTCATTTTCTAATAATAGTACGCTACATAATAAAAATAAAAATAGACTAGGATTCTAAAAACCCCACCTTTTTATTACAACAATATTAATAATAATAAATAATAGCAAAGACTTGGGCTATTCTTCCATCTTCCCTTTGCCCTTGTCATTCTTGTTATACTTCTTGTCACGACCTCGAGCCTAGACTTCCCATTCTTGTCAATCACTTTATCCACGACAGGAGAGGTCTTCGGTTTCTTCGAAGGATGAACAACTCGAAACCCGGCTTCTTCCTCTCCCTCAGTCAAATGCTTCTCTTTCTCCTTTTCCACCTAGCGCACCTTGTAGTCAACGGGCTCGTGCTTCCTCAATCTCTCGCGCTCTTCCGGAGTAGTAGCTTTCCTCCATCACAGATAAGAATCCGACACCCATAAAGCATTAGCAGAAGAGTTCAAGAACCATACGTTTCTTTGAACCCATTTAATGGCCCACTCCCTTCGGCTCTCTGTAGTAAGCGCCACGGCAGTCTGCGGGACGGTATCGAGCTTCGGGATCGTCTGCTTTAGTCCAACCTGTCTCATCAGCCTTTCTGGGAAGATGCACACCATAAATTCCAAGCCAGGAATGCGCACAGATCGAGTAGGATCCAAAGAGGACACTCCAGTGACAGATTTGAGGTGCCACCACGGTACAATCCACCTAATCAAAAGGCCATCATCACTGTTCAGTTTGTTCTCCCAATAATTGCAGACCCGGGTGAAGTCTACCATGTAAAGCCTGGTCCTCATTGCAATTGAACGAGCATGATAAGAAGGAACATGAACTGGGGGCTCGATCAATCGAAGCCGTTCCATAAGCCAAACCTACCAAAAGCGGGTATTAGACATCTACAAAAACAAAACACGAAAAAAAAAACGAAAAAAAGAAGAGAAGGAAATGTTCTTTTACCTGCAGAATGACGGGACTTCCCAAATACGGTAGGTCGCGGTTGGCTTTCCTATTATCCAAGCCCAAAAGGATCTCTCCTAGACATAAACAAGCTGGGCTCCTGCGCAGCTCCATTTGCTCAACAAGGCCCAGAAGACGGGGATCACCTCTCAAATCTTCATTAACATGCCCTTGGAAGACATATACATGCAACAAGCAAAATCGAAAGGCCCTTCGCCTAGCAACATAAGAAACGGTGGGGTCGGCCCTGTTAATGAATCGGTCAATGAAGTCCAACATTCGCACTCCCTTCGAGGTCACTAGACGGTCAACCTCGAGTCTAGTCAACCCAAGCAAGTCTCTAAATTTGCTTTTATACCCTTGCGAAGTAGAAGGAATGACATGAAAGTGTTTAGGGTCCCACCCACCAATCGCAGCAAATTTCTTCAGAAATGGGCAAATATCGCCTCCAAGGAACGCAAAAAACATGGTAATTTGGGTCACAATAATCAAGACAAGCATCCAAGAATGGTTTGACAACCTTGATAAGCTTCAAACTCAACAATGATCCAAGATTATAGGCGCCCATATCATATTTCTCCATGTTGGAAAATTCGTTGGTCCATTCTTTTAAGCGAATCTCCAAAGTATTCATGATGAGGGATTATTTTGAGAATTTTATGTAATAAGACGAAGAAGCGACGGAAGAATTGTGTGAATAAGAGCTCTATCGACGTCTCTATTTATACTAATTTCTGCCAGAACAGGACCTCCTGGGAACAGGCGCAGCACCTGCTGCGCCTCTTCAAAGGGACGCAGCTCATGCTGCGCCTCTTCCCCAGCTTGATTTCTGTGATTTTCCGCGTTGGATCTTTCCTAATTCCGTGACGAATAATTTCCTATTCCTACGGGTTATTATTTTGGTAAATACGTGGAAATTACCATATTTCGTGTTTCCTAATTCCGCGGGCACGCATTTCGAGACGACATCGACACTTTCGCCATTTTATCACACTTGCACATTTTCATTTTAGGAAATAATTTTCATTATAATTCATTTTAGGAAATAAGTTTCATACTAATTTAATTCATTTCAAAATTTATATATTTATTTCATTTATATTTCTTTTATTCCTTTTTTCATTTCATTTCTAAACTTATAGGTTTCTATTTTTTTATTTTTTTTAGGGGTAACCCTCCCTACCATCCGGTCATTTTCGGCAAAAGTTTTGCATTTTGTGCGTACTTTTGAGTCATTCGTTTTGCGCTAATTCAGGCCATGTGTATATACAAATGTATGTTTTGCGTGATTTCTATGTAAATTTCGGCAGCATGATGGCGTAAACCGTCATCTACCAAACCTGTTCAAAGCTAACCTGCAGATACAAGCAACACAACCCAGCAGCAAAGGCACTCATGCCATCTTATATACAATCAAAAAAGGGAAATGTACAACAAACTGGGGGCTCTCGCCCCAAACAAAGTCCAAAATGTTCAAAATGAAGGTCCAAAATGTACAAATGTGCAAAATACGGCCAACAAACAAACAAAAAACTAAACAAAAGTCGCCCTCCAGCTCCGCAACTCTTCCCGCGAGAGCAGCAATCTCGGCGTCCCGAACATCGAGCTCCCTCAACAAGCGAGCTGTCTCCTCCCGTGACCGAGCCAACTCTCGCTCCAGCTCGCGGTCCCCCTGCAAAACAACAAAATTGGCTCATGTCAATCATTTCCAGCATTTACAAGAAAAGTTGGAAATTCAAAATTAAAAAAAACGAAATAGGCACAAGGTTCATACCTGATGACCTCGACCGCCAACAAGTGCCTCGACGGCAGTAGCTCGCAGCCGGTAAGCCACCCTCCACAACGCCACGAACCGAGACGGCGCAACCTGCATTTTCAAAAGAAGTTCTTAATAATTGAATAAGTTCAACCAAGTGTGTTCTTACACAAAAATTATGCAAATTAGAGGTTGACCCTCCGAATCAGATGCTGCTAGTCGCCCAGGCCAGCATTCGTCACAGCCACGTCAAAGTCACGTAGCCGGAGATCGTCGTCCTCCCATTCGCGTCAGTGTACTCGAGGGTCTCGGGGTACTCTGGGGGCTCGATGCCCGCCGCCTCAACCTCCTGCAAAGTCAAATGTTTCTCATTAATCGATGATCTTTCATCGTAGTTTTTAAAATCAAGAATAAAGAAGAGAAAAGATGCTCACCACCACCGGCCAGTACGCCATCCTATCGTAGAGGAACGCCGAGTAGTCCTCGCCAGGAAGAAGGAGGGCGTCACCACCAACACCAGCCAAGTCAGCCTCCCTCTCAGCCTCAGAAGGCTCCCTAAACATCGTCCTAGGAGGATCGATGGGAACCGTCAACACATCCCGAGAGCACTGACGAGCCAAACGCTCGCCCAAGTACTACACAGGACCCATCGACGTCCTCAAAAGCAGCTGACTCGAGCTCCTAGGCCGAAGGACCTCAGCCACAAAAGGAGGCGCTCCAGCGTACTCCGCCCAAGGCCTGGGCACCCACTGGGACAAGACAAACAAGGAATCATTCTTATGATCGATTTAAAAGCAATATAGAAGCAAATGAATATAAGTGAGATGTTTACGCTGTCTAGCTGAAGAGCGTTCACGTCCCGCCGGTAGACACCGTGAGAAGAATGCTTGCTCTTCGTCCTGCACATCACCCAATCCCTCACCACGGGATAGGCCTTCTCCAGCGGCTCCGTCCTCTTGGGCGCGAGGCCCGGAAAGTAGAAGTACACCCACGCCTATAAAGCGATATAGTCAATGACGATCTTTCGTAATTTGACAAAGAAAGGAATTGATTTTAGTCCGAATGGAGGTTCATACCTCCAACAGCAGTCCAGGTCCGACAGCGCCAGGAGAGGTCCCCTTCTCCATCAACTCCGGATGAACCATGGCCCTCAAGAAGCGGATGAGGACCGCAAAACCAGTAGTGACCCAGTCCCAACGCCCTAGGGAGCTCAGGTCAGAAAGGAAGGGAAGAAGCTTCGTCGACAGCCTCTCTCCCTTGTCTCCGAGGTAAATCGAAGACATAAACCACCAGAGCCACAAAAGAGCCCTCTGCTCAGCTGTACAGGGAGGAGGAGTCGTCTCCCTCCCATCAATCGTCACCAGCGCCGGGATCTTTCCCGCGAAGTAGTCTCGAACGTAGGAGCTGGGTACCAAACCAGGCACTGTGACAGCCTTCGGCGACAAGTTCCAGCCGACCAACCTCCTAGCCTCGGCCGAGTCCACCCTCATGGCAGTCTCCGGCCACTTCACAGCCTCAGACCCACACGGCAGACCAGAAATCATGTCGTAGTCCTCCAGAGTGACTCCCACCTCACCAAAAGGCATGTGAAAAGTGGAAGTCGTATCCCAGAATCGGTCCAAGAAAGCGCGGACCAGGCTAAGGTTAGCCCGCAGCTTCCTCTTCGCGATATCCCTCCAGGCCTGCACCAAGGCACCAAACGCTCCACGATCGATCATGGCGCGCTCCTCCGCCGACAGCCGCTCGTTGCACTCCATCGCTGTCGTGTAACCCGAGAACGACCTGATGTTCCCGGCCTCCTATTGTGATTTGAAACAAAAGCTATCTTTAGTTTTGAATGAAAATGGGAAGAGATATGAACAAATGAATGAAAGAAGATGGGTGATGAGTAGTGAATTCCTATTTACCAAGCTCTTCACCGTCCTGTAGGACAAGTGACCCTCTGCAGCCCAAAGCAGGTGCCTACTCTCCCAGGTCTCAGCCCACGCGGGAGCTCCCCTCAGCTGACGACCTCCTCGTCCAACGTTGGCCTGTCTCGGGGCCTCCTCCTCCTCAACAGCCTCCTCCTCGTGGACCTCGTCTCCGGCAGCCATCACCGCAGCGGTGAAAGCCTGCTCCAAAGCCTCCTCGATCACGGCAGAGTCTATCTCTATGGGAGCTCTCCCAGAAGTAGAAGCCTCATCACCTGCAACATTAAAAGCAAATTTAGGCCGCGTCACGTGACGACGAGCCTTGGTTAAGGGATTTTCGAGCCTTCGGAAGCCCTAAAATTGCTCTTTTCTCGCCATCTTTGGCCATATTCTCACAAACCCGATCACTCATGTGGTAATTAGGGTCAAGTCAAGCCTAATTTGAAGCCTATTTCCGGGTTCGAGCCGAAATTTCGGCAGCATTTCGTTATAACGGCGATTATGCCCTAGAAAAGTGTCCTGAAAAAGCCGTCACGAACCAAAATTCTGAGATGATAGGAAGTTTACCCATCATCCAAGGATCCCAAAAATCAAGTTTCATCGCAAATGGACAATCCTAAGGCTATTTTCGAAGCAATTTACGGTTTAGCTGTGAAACCGTCTCAAATTCACTCAAATTCACTCAAATGCTCAAAACTCAACGAAAATTCAAAACATATACATGGTTATGTTCCTAATATTACCAATTATCCGTTTCTAATTCCAATTTCGCAAGGCAAATCCATTTGGGGGAAAAGCCCCAAATTTTCGAATTAATTGGGTTGAAAACCCTAATTTTTTCGATCCAAATTGAACAAATATAGAAGATTAATGCAAGAATGAGACACATACCTCAATTAGTCATGATTAATGCAAGCTTTCGGATCAAACCTTGGCGTAAATGGTTAGGATTTGAGAGAGTATTGTGTGATTTGTGTTTCGAAACAAATGAAACAATCCCTCTGTTTATCACGTTTTTACGCAGAAAATACACCCTTGGGAACAGACGCAGAAAGGGCCTGCGCCTCTTCCAAGAGATGCGCTCTTCTTTGCGCCTCTTTTAGCGTTCCCTCCATACGAAGTTTTTCAAAAATTCGTTATGAGTTCGTTATTTGTGGGCTTATCTTTGGTGCGCCTCTTTCCCGATGCTATTTTATCTTTTTGGTCCATTTGACGATTATCTTTCGTTCCGGCCCACATTTCTAAGCCAACAGCAGACTATTACACGTTATTTATTGCTTCCAAGACTTTGCTTGTCACAACGAGCAGATATTCCTTCACAGGTGTTTCGACACGCCTTCATTATATTTCCCCAACGAGAGTAAGCGGATAGACTTTCCCTCTCGAGACATGGAGATCAACATCAGCCCCTATTTCTTCTGAAGTTTGTTTGAAGCTGAACACGAACAACTTTCTCCCAGCAGTTCCCGCCAGTGTCCTGCTATTCACAGTATTTCTTGTTTCCCCTCGGAGTGCGATAAAGATGTTGTTCTCCTTAAGTTCCCAAACCAGTAGAGTTCCTACACTCGAGCCTTATTTACCCTTTAGTTTAAACTTATATTCGGGCCTCCTTCCCGCCGATGCTTTCCTTTGGGATCCCATACCCTAGCACCAATCCTTATATATCTTTTAGGTCTTACCCTTAGCTCCTATGCACCTCCTAAACATCTCGAGAAAGAAGTCTCAGGCATGGTCTCTTCTTATGGCTGGTGAGCCTCCTTACGTAGTCTAATGGACTTTAAACGACCCTCCCCGATAGTCGACAAACTCTAAAATGTTCCCGACGACAGGTCCTTGGCTCAGACCCCTTGAACCGCCTCGCGTCGCCATAGTCGTCAGGTTGTAATCTTAGATTGACATGATGGCTATACTTTGACTTTCGCCTTGTCCAAGCCTCAGTCAAAGTGGGGCTCAGAGATACCTCATTTCTGCACCTCTCGCAAAACCACCCGGTGATGATTGGGCCGCATGTTTGGTACGCGGAACGATTTATGACAATTCGTAAGTTTATCGTCAAACGATTGCTCAAACATTAATGTCTACCTCTAAGTTGTCATCTACGTGCCGATACGGTCGTTTTGACAAGAATTAGAGTACATTTGGAGTCCGGGCCTAAAACCGTCTTCATTTTCTGATAACCGTTAAATCCTGAGTCAGAATGTTCTGGAATGTGCCGGATATTTCTATTCCATATTTTATAAATATTTCACTATCTTTATCCTTTGGTAAACAATTTCCCGTAATATTCATACAAAATATTAAGGAAAACCAAAATATTTCGTCCTACCATACTTAAACACGGAAATCTTTCTTCCGCAGGAGGAAACCACTTGGGAACAGACGCAGCAGGTGCTGTGCCTCTTCCAAGAGACGCAGTGGCTGCTGCGCCTCTTCCCAAGTCTTTTTCTGCGTAATTTTCGTATCTTTTTCATATCTTTCCGAGATAAACTTCCAAAAACTCTCCGAAACCCTAATTCCTTCACGTGATTAGTATAAATAGGAGCCTTCGCTCCTCATATTTCTCACGCGAGTGTCCGCCCTTCTCTTCTCCCTTTGCATTCTAGACCTTTGTTCTTACTTTTTGGCGTCTACGTGCTTGAACATTCGACCACGTAAGCTCGGATCCTTCTGAGTACCAGCCTCGTTTGCATGACCGACTAATTTGACCAACTCCACAATCAATCAACTTAATTAATCTAATCGCTTTCCTCTTACGAGGGCACTTTCATATTTGCATTGTAGTTCGAGTCGAGCATCGCTAATCGATAACTTAGTCATTCTCGTTTCGTCAAACATGTAAGTCTGAGGGTGTAAATCTCTCTTTTATTTATTGTTCTTTACTTTTGTATCATCATTAATGTAAGGTTTATGTCGAAAATACCTCTTAAAACTGATTTCTAAAACCGTACTTTAAAATCTCTTTTTTGCGGATTTCCAGAAGACAAACCGTCGAGAAAGGACACAGCAACTGCTGCGCCTCTTCGAAGGAGCGCGCAGCTGCTCGCCGCGCTCTTCGTGAGGGCCGCCAGCTTCTCGCTTCCTTTCTTCTTCCTTCGTCCTCTGTAATTCGTTCATGTTTATTTGTTTTGTTTCTTTCCTGTTAATTCTTTGACATAATAGCTTATCATCTCACATGTATATTAATCATCATCATTAACATGTTTGATTCGTCATTAAATTTCGACTTAAATCCCTTATAATCTCATATTTGCAGGTTTTCGTCATTAAATTCAATCCGGGTTGTAGGAATTCGATTTGTTCATATCGGGTTTCTGGAATTCGATCCTTGATATATTTTCTACCTGTTATTCATGATATTCGTCACTAATTTGTCATTAATTCATCATGTTTAGTCTATTTTGTTCACTCATGTCACTAATCAATCATTCTTCCATGTAAATAATCTGTTTGCATCAGTCTCATCCATGTTTTGTTGCTTTTATGACTATCAATCACATGTAAATAACCTGATAATCACTTTCATCCGAGTAAATATCAGAATCAATCCTTAAAATCACCAATTAATATTAACGATTTGCAGTTCCGGCTTCACAGCCAGAACTCACCCTTGGAACAGACGCAGCACCTGCTGCGCCTCTTCCAGAGGGCGCAGTCCTGCTGCGCCTGTTCTAGGTTTAATTCTGTCTCTGAACTCCATTGTTGTTTGACCTAGTTTAATTAGCTTACGTATAATTGACTATTAACCGTATTACCGCCTACTGATCTGTTCGTTAATTCTTTCTTTTATTCTTTTTCTCAATTTATCCGTTTTAAAGGTATTTTCGACATAAATCGCTAAATCCATTGTAATTATTATAATTTTTATTATTGTAATTTTCTTTATTGTATTTCGTATCATTTGTATGTTTTCACATGTAATTGAACATAAATTCCTACTTCGACCCAATTGTATGCTAAATTATGTGTCAACCGACTTAGTCTAATTCTCACATGTTAGGATTAAAACTCGGATGTTGCATTGCATGCATATAATCGACAATATATCGAGTATGAATAACTTCCCTAATCATTAGTAGAGGCCGCTATCGAGGCGGGCGGGATTAGGTGTAGAGCTTCCTAATACGTACCCTCACCCCTTACTCCAGATCTCTGTGAACATCCGTGTTCATTGGCATCCACGAGAGTCATTCTAGGCATAGAATGCTAAGGGTAACGATTGCTTGGTGTTCATGTCTCTACTTTGTGTCGTGACATGGCACGAGGTATTCGAACGGTTCCAATTTCCCATAAAAATTGGTGGCGACTCCAACAAAATGCAAACGCTTGTTCTCTTCCTCCCAAGCGCCCCCGTGGGCCCCTGCTGTCCACAAACTCCTCCTGGCACACCACAGCTGAATGGTGTGGCAGAAAGGAGGAATCGAACTTTATTAGATATGGTCCGATCAATGATGAGTGAAACTGAGTTACCTAAGTCATTTTGGGGGTTTGCCATTTTATCTGCTATACGCTCACTTAATCAAAGTCCCACTAAAGACACTGACAAAACTCCATATGAGATATGGAAATGGAAGGTCCCGAATTTGCGATACATGAAAGTATGGGGTTGTGATGCTTATGTCAAGAGCAAGTCTGATGATAAGCTTGCACCTCGTTCTGACAAATGTATATTTGTAGGCTACCCTAAGAAAACTTGTGGATATTACTTCTAACAATAGCAATGAGAACAAAGTGTTTGTGGCTCGTGAAGCTGTGTTTCTAGAAAAAGAGTTTATTTCTAGAAGACAAAGTGGGAGAAAATTTGAACTTGATGAAGTTCAAGAGCCAAAAACTGATGTGACGGTACATGAAGATGTTCCTTCTACGTCTGACTCGGTTATTGTTCCTTCTGTTCAGTCTGGCAATTAGTAATAAGCTCATTCCCACATCGCCAGGCTTTACTGCAAGCTTTGGCCAAGCTAAATGTAGCACATAACTCGACACCCGAAGATGTAGTCAACTTGGTCTTCCAAGAATCACCGAAGCTAAGTAATCCCATTACTTTCTCGGATTTAAGATTTGCCATCTTTTGGCGCTAGTCACAACTTAGCTCTTTACATCACTGTCATTTGTCTAAAGAAGAATGTGCCAATGACCTTGGTAGATGATGACTCTGCGGTCAACGTCATACCCCTCAAAACGGCATACAAATTAGGCAAGAAAGATCAAGATCCCACTAAATGGCAAAGTGATGACGATCACTTCGTCACCCATCAAGGCAATAATCGAAAAGAAATCAAACAATCAAGTCCTTGCAGACCCAGTATATGAACTTGGGGGCTTCCAAAGCATAAGTGTCATAGAAAGAGAATTGGCACCCTTATACTATGATCCCTACTCCAACTTGGTGGTCAACCACATACTCAAATCCCAGGGATACTTCCCTGGAATGCCTTTGAACCCTATTCGAAGAAACACCTCGCACCATACAAGGAAGGTAACTCAAAGAGGATACCACTTGGACTAGGGTACAAACCCACTAAAGAAGAGGTTCTCGAGATGCTTGTTCAAGTTCAAAACCGTAAGTATGTAGGAGTCCAAATGCGACCCTATCTCCCTACCCTAAATGGGTACTTTGTTAAGGAAGGAAGTCTAGAACTCTTTCACGGATTTCACGAGCCTTGGCATTATCTCGAGAGGAAGCTAGCCGGAATCGAGATCTTTCACGATTGCTACTTCATCCCTCCAGAAACGATTCCTACCGTCAAAACCCGTCAAGCACCTTGCTTAGACGAACAAGCTGTTAGTCTATTGTTCGGAGAAGATCGATTCGTTAGAGTCGCGCAGGATGAGATCATTACCATGATACTTCAGGACGATCACTTCAACTCTACCGCGTTAATCACAGAAACTAACGCGAGTCAGCAGAAAGGATGAAGAAAATCAATCAAGTGGACCAACAATCAAGGAAGACTCTTCAAGCTCACCACTGGAGAAGGAGAGATGTTCAAAGGAGAACCAGAAGACGATGAGTTCGAATCGGAGTCGGCGTCAGAGTCGGAGTCTAGAAGAGTCACTAAGGAGTCACCTCCTGTCGTCATCCCCACTCCCTTTGTTTCTCCTAGTTTAGCCTCGGGTAATGTAGTTTAGGAAATGTCCCAACCACTTGTCCCTTTGCCGCCACCGAACACGATCGATGGCTTCTTTGTTTCAACTTTTCTCAAACTTTAATATGAATAAATCGGTTACGCTTACTCTTTGTGTTATCTTGAGTGCAATTCTGTTTACGATGATACTGAGGATGACCAAGACCCAGACTCAATCGAAATACCTCCCTACGTAGCCAAAGAAATACTACAGGAAGGGGAAGGGGACCAGTAATAGAGGACACCGAACCCATGAATGTAGGAACCGAACTAGAACCCCAAGAACTTAGGATAGGGACTACCTTGAGCTCTACCGAAAGGGCCGATTTCATAGACCTCCTAACGAGTTCAAATACGTTTTCGCTTGGTCTTACAAAAACATGCCAGGGATCGACAGGGATATCGCCGAACATAGAATCCCGATTAAGCCAGGTTTCAAACCTGTAAAACAGAAGCTTCGACGAATGAGAACGGAATGGGCTCTCAAGATTAAAGAAGAAGTTGATAAGCAATTCAAAGCCGGGTTCATCAAAGTTTCCGAGTATTCTGACTGGGTAGCCAACATAGTACCTGTACCCAAAAAGGATGGGAGAATCCGTGTTTGTGTTGATTTTAGGGACTTAAACAAAGCAAGTCCTAAAGATGACTTCCCTCTACCACACATCGACATATTGGTGGACAATACTGCAGACCACGCATTACTATCCTTCATGGATGGATATGCGGGCTATAACCAAATCAAAATGGCCATAGAAGACAAGCATAAGACCGCCTTTGTCACTCAATGGGGAACCTATTGTTATACGGTCATGTCGTTTGGGTTGATCATCGCCGGAGCTACATATCAACGCACCGCAACTACACTCTTACATGACATGATGCACAAAGAAGTAGAGGTATACGTAGACGACATGATTGTCAAGTCCAAAGATAGAGAGGGGTATATTGCGAACCTTCGCAAATTTTTTGCAAGACTACGAAAGTACAAACATGAGGCTCAATCCTCAGAAGTGCGTATTCGGAGTAACGTCTGGCAAACTCCTGGGATACGTCGTTAGCCAATGAGGTATAGAGATAGACCCTTACAAGATCAAGGCTCTGATCGAAATGCCATAACCTCAAACAGAAATAGAAGTCAGAGGATTCTTAAGGAAAGTGCAATATATAAGTCGATTCATATCGAAGCTCACCATGATTTGCGAGCCTATCTTCAAGAAGCTCAAGAAAACAGACCACACCATGTGGGATGATGATTGTCAAAAGGCATTTGACCGAATCAAAGAGATATTGGCTAAACCACCAGTGCTCATGCCACCTCAACGAGATCAACCTCTTGGTTTATATCTCACAGTAACCGAAACAGCCATGGGTGCCATGCTAGCTCAAACTGTAGGAAGTGAAGAAAGGGCTATCTACTACCTTAGTAAGAAGTTCTTGGAGTACGAGTGTAAATACTCACAATTTGAAAAGACATGCCTCGCTCTTGTGTGGGTAACGAAGAAGCTACGCCATTACATGCTTAGCTACTCCGTCAAAATATACTCCAAAATGGATCCAGTCAAATACCTCTTCGAGAAACCCGTCCTCAACGGATGCCTAGCAAGATGGACTTTAATGCTCTCAGAATTCGACCTCAAATACGTGCCTCTGAAAGTTATAAAAGGTCGCGCCGTCGCCGAATTCTTCGCAGAAAATTCCATTAATGACGCACAAACGATAGACACTTGGTCATTTCCGAACGAGGATATACTCCAAACTGATGTAGACTCCTGGGACCTTTACTTTGATGGAGGATCAAACTTAATAGGATTTGGAATAGGAGTGTTGCTCATTTCTCCTGAAGGCGAGCATACACCAATCGTTGTC
This sequence comes from Silene latifolia, assembly GCF_048544455.1. Classification (NCBI taxonomy): domain Eukaryota; kingdom Viridiplantae; phylum Streptophyta; class Magnoliopsida; order Caryophyllales; family Caryophyllaceae; genus Silene; species Silene latifolia. Next base: position 125,929,995 of record NC_133537.1, on the reverse strand, counting down.
AAACTCGACTTCGAGGTGACAAATAACGCTGCAGAATACGAAGCTTGTCTCATTGGACTACAAGCGGCAGTGAGCTTAGGCATTAAAAACCTCCGAGTACATGGGGATTCATCCCTGATCATCAACCAAGTTACGGGATCTTGGAAAATCCGAAGCGAAAGCCTAACACCATATCAAGCTAGAATAGACCAAGTTGCCCAATTCTTTGATCACGTGACATATCTACACCTACCTCGGGAAGAAAATCAATTTGCAGATGCTCTTGCAAAACTCGCTTCTTTGATTAATATGCCAGATGACATGGTGGAAATGCCTTTGTGCATCGAACGACGGTCAGAGCCAGCTTATGTCCACCAAATCACCGATGAAGAGGAAATCACGCAGGAACCCTGGTTCCAAGCAATCCTGAATTTCAAGCTCAATGGTACCTATCCACCTGATATGGACAAAAGGGGACAACGTGCTATACGCCTACTAGCTTCCCAATACGTTCTCATGCAAGGAGAGTTATACAAAAGAACACCTCTTGGTGTAATCTTACGTTGCCTTGATCATTCACAGGCACGAAAAGTGATGGAAGAAGTCCACGATGGAGAATGCGGTCCTCACATGAGCGGGCCCATGATGGCAATGAAAATCACACGTTTGGGGTATTATTGGACCACAATGGAATCCGATTGCATCAAATACGTGAGACATTGCCACAATTGCCAAATCTTCGGGAATGTACAACACGTCCCTCCTTCATTGCTCTATACGATGACATCTCCTTGGCCATTTTCTGCTTGGGGAATTGACATAATCGAGAAGATAACCCCACCGGAACAGAAGATCAACTGTTTCATCCTAGTGGCAATCGACTATTTCACCAAATGGGTGGAAGCGGCTTCCTACACTAGTCTCACGGCCAAAAATGTGGCAAAGTTCATACAAAATAACATCATCTGTCGATATGGTTGCCCACATGAGATCATTAGTAATAATGGATCACATTTCCAAGCTGAGACCGAGCAGTTGTTAGCCAAGTACAAAATTAGACATCACCATTCTTCGCCCTATAGACCACAGACTAATGGCGCGGTAGAGGCGGCAAACAAAAACGTTGTCACAATCCTCAAGAAAATGATTGATAACTATCGCGATTGGCCAAGCAAGATACCCTTTGCTTTGTGGGGATATCGTACATATGTTAGGACGCCCACTGGGGCTACTCCTTTCTATTTGACCTACGGCATGGAAGGTTTTGTACAACCAAATCGAGCTAGAGATACCATCCTTGCGTATTTTACTCGAAAGTCAAATCCCAGAAGCCGATTGGAGGAGGGATAGATATGAAGAACTCATCCTCCTGGATGAACTTAGGCTACGCGCCTTGCATAATGTCCAAACATATCAAGCACGTATCAAACGAGCTTTCAACAAAAGGGTTAAGCCAAGAAACATCAAGGAAGGAGACTTAGTACTCAAATCGGTTAGAGCTCTTTTACCTGTCGACCCACGAGGAAAATTCAAACCTAATTGGGTCGGCCCATTTCTAGTCAAGTCCATACTTCCAGGGGGTGCGGTTAGAATCACAGACTTAGATGGGTATGAGTTTTCCAACCCGACGAACCTTGACCAACTAAAACGGTACTATGCCTAGAATAGGACCAAAAACGCGCCTCGCGTAACCTCACGTGTCGCTCTTGTGGCACTAAATAAACGGCCCCTGGCCAAGCTGAAATAAGCTAATGTCACTTTGCTCTTGCATTTTGACAAATTTGTCATCCTCATATCATCAAATAAACTAAACTGCACCTTCAGAGTAAGGAAAAGCTCATGCTTATTTTCTAAGTTCATTACAAGCTCTTGCTTAGAACAATTATTCTTTTACATTGACTCGAACTACGCGCAAGGGTTTGATTTCATTTTCTAAATGAATACGTAGGCAATCCTTCACAGGATACAACCCACCATTTTAAAATGTAAATAGAAGGACATTTGCATTGCATTTGGAATTCGACAAGAATAATAAATAGAAAATCGCAACGGTTTCATAACCATTTAACCTTTTTATTTCATTCATTTTCTAATAATAGTACGCTACATAATAAAAATAAAAATAGACTAGGATTCTAAAAACCCCACCTTTTTATTACAACAATATTAATAATAATAAATAATAGCAAAGACTTGGGCTATTCTTCCATCTTCCCTTTGCCCTTGTCATTCTTGTTATACTTCTTGTCACGACCTCGAGCCTAGACTTCCCATTCTTGTCAATCACTTTATCCACGACAGGAGAGGTCTTCGGTTTCTTCGAAGGATGAACAACTCGAAACCCGGCTTCTTCCTCTCCCTCAGTCAAATGCTTCTCTTTCTCCTTTTCCACCTAGCGCACCTTGTAGTCAACGGGCTCGTGCTTCCTCAATCTCTCGCGCTCTTCCGGAGTAGTAGCTTTCCTCCATCACAGATAAGAATCCGACACCCATAAAGCATTAGCAGAAGAGTTCAAGAACCATACGTTTCTTTGAACCCATTTAATGGCCCACTCCCTTCGGCTCTCTGTAGTAAGCGCCACGGCGATCTGGGGACGGTATCGAGCTTCGGGATCGTCTGCTTTAGTCCAACCTGTCTCATCAGCCTTTCTGGGAAGATGCACACCATAAATTCCAAGCCAGGAATGCGCACAGATCGAGTAGGATCCAAAGAGGACACTCCAGTGACAGATTTGAGGTGCCACCACGGTACAATCCACCTAATCAAAAGGCCATCATCACTGTTCAGTTTGTTCTCCCAATAATTGCAGACCCGGGTGAAGTCTACCATGTAAAGCCTGGTCCTCATTGCAATTGAACGAGCATGATAAGAAGGAACATGAACTGGGGGCTCGATCAATCGAAGCCGTTCCATAAGCCAAACCTACCAAAAGCGGGTATTAGACATCTACAAAAACAAAACACGAAAAAAAAAAACGAAAAAAAGAAGAGAAGGAAATGTTCTTTTACCTGCAGAATGACGGGACTTCCCAAATACGGTAGGTCGCGGTTGGCTTTCCTATTATCCAAGCCCAAAAGGATCTCTCCTAGACATAAACAAGCTGGGCTCCTGCGCAGCTCCATTTGCTCAACAAGGCCCAGAAGACGGGGATCACCTCTCAAATCTTCATTAACATGCCCTTGGAAGACATATACATGCAACAAGCAAAATCGAAAGGCCCTTCGCCTAGCAACATAAGAAACGGTGGGGTCGGCCCTGTTAATGAATCGGTCAATGAAGTCCAACATTCGCACTCCCTTCGAGGTCACTAGACGGTCAACCTCGAGTCTAGTCAACCCAAGCAAGTCTCTAAATTTGCTTTTATACCCTTGCGAAGTAGAAGGAATGACATGAAAGTGTTTAGGGTCCCACCCACCAATCGCAGCAATTTCTTCAGGAAATGGGCAAATATCGCCTCCAAGGAACGCAAAAAACATGGTAATTTGGGTCACAATAATCAAGACAAGCATCCAAGAATGGTTTGACAACCTTGATAAGCTTCAAACTCAACAATGATCCAAGATTATAGGCGCCCATATCATATTTCTCCATGTTGGAAAATTCGTTGGTCCATTCTTTTAAGCGAATCTCCAAAGTATTCATGATGAGGGATTATTTTGAGAATTTTATGTAATAAGACGAAGAAGCGACGGAAGAATTGTGTGAATAAGAGCTCTATCGACGTCTCTATTTATACTAATTTCTGCCAGAACAGGACCTCCTGGGAACAGGCGCAGCACCTGCTGCGCCTCTTCAAAGGGACGCAGCTCATGCTGCGCCTCTTCCCCAGCTTGATTTCTGTGATTTTCCGCGTTGGATCTTTCCTAATTCCGTGACGAATAATTTCCTATTCCTACGGGTTATTATTTTGGTAAATACGTGGAAATTACCATATTTCGTGTTTCCTAATTCCGCGGGCACGCATTTCGAGACGACATCGACACTTTCGCCATTTTATCACACTTGCACATTTTCATTTTAGGAAATAATTTTCATTATAATTCATTTTAGGAAATAAGTTTCATACTAATTTAATTCATTTCAAAATTTATATATTTATTTCATTTATATTTCTTTTATTCCTTTTTTCATTTCATTTCTAAACTTATAGGTTTCTATTTTTTTATTTTTTTTAGTGGTAACCCTCCCTACCATCCGGTCATTTTCGGCAAAAGTTTTGCATTTTGTGCGTACTTTTGAGTCATTCGTTTTGCGCTAATTCAGGCCATGTGTATATACAAATGTATGTTTTGCGTGATTTCTATGTAAATTTCGGCAGCATGATGGCGTAAACCGTCATCTACCAAACCTGTTCAAAGCTAACCTGCAGATACAAGCAACACAACCCAGCAGCAAAGGCACTCATGCCATCTTATATACAATCAAAAAAGGGAAATGTAAAACAAACTGGGGGCTCTCGCCCCAAACAAAGTCCAAAATGTTCAAAATGAAGGTCCAAAATGTACAAATGTGCAAAATACGGCCAACAAACAAACAAAAAACTAAACAAAAGTCGCCCTCCAGCTCCGCAACTCTTCCCGCGAGAGCAGCAATCTCGGCGTCCCGAACATCGAGCTCCCTCAACAAGCGAGCTGTCTCCTCCCGTGACCGAGCCAACTCTCGCTCCAGCTCGCGGTCCCCCTGCAAAACAACAAAATTGGCTCATGTCAATCATTTCCAGCATTTACAAGAAAAGTTGGAAATTCAAAATTAAAAAAAACGAAATAGGCACAAGGTTCATACCTGATGACCTCGACCGCCAACAAGTGCCTCGACGGCAGTAGCTCGCAGCCGGTAAGCCACCCTCCACAACGCCACGAACCGAGACGGCGCAACCTGCATTTTCAAAAGAAGTTCTTAATAATTGAATAAGTTCAACCAAGTGTGTTCTTACACAAAAATTATGCAAATTAGAGGTTGACCCTCCGAATCGATGCTGCTAGTCGCCCAGGCCAGCATTCGTCACAGCCACGTCAAAGTCACGTAGCCGGAGATCGTCGTCCTCCCATTCGCGTCAGTGTACTCGAGGGTCTCGGGGTACTCTGGGGGCTCGATGCCCGCCGCCTCAACCTCCTGCAAAGTCAAATGTTTCTCATTAATCGATGATCTTTCATCGTAGTTTTTAAAATCAAGAATAAAGAAGAGAAAAGATGCTCACCACCACCGGCCAGTACGCCATCCTATCGTAGAGGAACGCCGAGTAGTCCTCGCCAGGAAGAAGGAGGGCGTCACCACCAACACCAGCCAAGTCAGCCTCCCTCTCAGCCTCAGAAGGCTCCCTGAACATCGTCCTAGGAGGATCGATGGGAACCGTCAACACATCCCGAGAGCACTGACGAGCCAAACGCTCGCCCAAGTACCACACAGGACCCATCGACGTCCTCAAAAGCAGCTGACTCGAGCTCCTAGGCCGAAGGACCTCAGCCACAAAAGGAGGCGCTCCAGCGTACTCCGCCCAAGGCCTGGGCACCCACTGGGACAAGACAAACAAGGAATCATTCTTATGATCGATTTAAAAGCAATATAGAAGCAAATGAATATAAGTGAGATGTTTACGCTGTCTAGCTGAAGAGCGTTCATGTCCCGCCGGTAGACACCGTGAGAAGAATGCTTGCTCTTCGTCCTGCACATCACCCAATCCCTCACCACGGGATAGGCCTTCTCCAGCGGCTCCGTCCTCTTGGGCGCGAGGCCCGGAAAGTAGAAGTACACCCACGCCTATAAAGCGAGATAGTCAATGACGATCTTTCGTAATTTGACAAAGAAAGGAATTGATTTTAGTCCGAATGGAGGTTCATACCTCCAACAAGAGCCCGATCCCGAGTCCGACGCGCCGGGAGAGGTCCCCTTCTCCATCAACTCCGGATGAACCATGGCCCTCAAGAAGCGGATGAGGACCGCAAAACCAGTAGTGACCCAGTCCCAACGCCCTAGGGAGCTCAGGTCAGAAAGGAAGGGAAGAAGCTTCGTCGACAGCCTCTCTCCCTTGTCTCCGAGGTAAATCGAAGACATAAACCACCGAGCCACAAAAGAGCCCTCTCGGTGACAGGAGGAGGAGTCGTCTCCCTCCCATCAATCGTCACCAGCGCCGGATCTTTCCCGCGAAGTAGTCTCGAACGTAGGAGCTGGGTACCAAACCAGACATTTGTGACGGCCTTCGGCGACAAGTTCCAGCCGACCAACCTCCTAGCCTCGGCCGAGTCCACCCTCATGGCGGTCTCCGGCCACTTCACGACCTCGGACCCACACTCGGACCGGAAATCATGTCGTAGTCCTCCAGAGTGACTCCCACCTCACCAAAAGGCATGTGAAAAGTGGAAGTCGTATCCCAGAATCGGTCCAAGAAAGCGCGGACCAGGCTAAGGTTAGCCCGCAGCTTCCTCTTCGCGATATCCCTCCAGGCCTGCACCAAGGCACCAAACGCTCCACGATCGATCATGGCGCGCTCCTCCGCCGACAGCCGCTCATTGCACTCCATCGCTGTCGTGTAACCCGAGAACGACCTGATGTTCCCGGCCTCCTATTGTGATTTGAAACAAAAGCTATCTTTAGTTTTGAATGAAAATGGGAAGAGATATGAACAAATGAATGAAAGAAGATGGGTGATGAGTAGTGAATTCCTATTTACCAAGCTCTTCACCGTCCTGTAGGACAAGTGACCCTCTGCAGCCCAAAGCAGGTGCCTACTCTCCCAGGTCTCGGCCCACGCGGAGCTCCCTCGGTGACGACCTCCTCGTCCAACGTTGGCCTGTCTCGGGGCCTCCTCCTCCTCAACCCTCCTCCTCGTGGACCTCGTCTCCGGCCCATCACCGCGCGGTGGCCCGCTCCAAAGCCTCCTCGATCACGGCAGAGTCTATCTCTATGGGAGCTCTCCCAGAAGTAGAAGCCTCATCACCTGCAACATTAAAAGCAAATTTAGGCCGCGTCACGTGACGACGAGCCTTGGTTAAGGGATTTTCGAGCCTTCGGAAGCCCTAAAATTGCTCTTTTCTCGCCATCTTTGGCCATATTCTCACAAACCCGATCACTCATGTGGTAATTAGGGTCAAGTCAAGCCTAATTTGAAGCCTATTTCCGGGTTCGAGCCGAAATTTCGGCAGCATTTCGTTATAACGACGATTATGCCCTAGAAAAGTGTCCTGAAAAAGCCGTCACGAACCAAAATTCTGAGATGATAGGAAGTTTACCCATCATCCAAGGATCCCAAAAATCAAGTTTCATCGCAAATGGACAATCCTAAGGCTATTTTCGAAGCAATTTACGGTTTAGCTGTGAAACCGTCTCAAATTCACTCAAATTCACTCAAATGCTCAAAACTCAACGAAAATTCAAAACATATACATGGTTATGTTCCTAATATTACCAATTATCCGTTTCTAATTCCAATTTCGCAAGGCAAATCCATTTGGGGGAAAAGCCCCAAATTTTCGAATTAATTGGGTTGAAAACCCTAATTTTTTCGATCCAAATTGAACAAATATAGAAGATTAATGCAAGAATGAGACACATACCTCAATTAGTCATGATTAATGCAAGCTTTCGGATCAAACCTTGGCGTAAATGGTTAGGATTTGAGAGAGTATTGTGTGATTTGTGTTTCGAAACAAATGAAACAATCCCTCTGTTTATCACGTTTTTACGCAGAAAATACACCCTTGGGAACAGACGCAGCAGGCGCTGCGCCTCTTCCAAGAGATGCAGCTCTTACTGCGCCTCTTTTTAGCGTTCCCTCCATACGAAGTTTTTCAAAAATTCGTTATGAGTTCGTTATTTGTGGGCTTATCTTTGGTGCGCCTCTTTCCCGATGCTATTTTATCTTTTTGGTCCATTTGACGATTATCTTTCGTTCCGGCCCGCATTTCTAAGCCAACAGCAGACTATTACACGTTATTTATTGCTTCCAAGACTTTGCTTGTCACAACGAGCAGATATTCCTTCACAGGTGTTTCGACACGCCTTCATTATATTTCCCCAACGAGAGTAAGCGGATAGACTTTCCCTCTCGAGACATGGAGATCAACATCAGCCCCTATTTCTTCTGAAGTTTGTTTGAAGCTGAACACGAACAACTTTCTCCCAGCAGTTCCCGCCAGTGTCCTGCTATTCACAGTATTTCTTGTTTCCCCTCGGAGTGCGATAAAGATGTTGTTCTCCTTAAGTTCCCAAACCAGTAGAGTTCCTACACTCGAGCCTTATTTACCCTTTAGTTTAAACTTATATTCGGGCCTCCTTCCCGCCGATGCTTTCCTTTGGGATCCCATACCCTAGCACCAATCCTTATATATCTTTTAGGTCTTACCCTTAGCTCCTATGCACCTCCGGAAACATCTCGAGAAAGAAGTCTCAGGCATGGTCTCTTCTTATGGCTGGTGAGCCTCCTTACGTAGTCTAATGGACTTTAAACGACCCTCCCCGATAGTCGACAAACTCTAAAATGTTCCCGACGACAGGTCCTTGGCTCAGACCCCTTGAACCGCCTCGCGTCGCCATAGTCGTCAGGTTGTAATCTTAGATTGACATGATGGCTATACTTTGACTTTCGCCTTGTCCAAGCCTCAGTCAAAGTGGGGGCTCTGTAGATACCTCATTTCTGCACCTCTCGCAAACCACCCGGTGATGATTGGGCCGCATGTTTGGTACGCGGAACGATTTATGACAGTTCGTAAGTTTATCGTCAAACGATTGCTCAAACATTAATGTCTACCTCTAAGTTGTCATCTACGTGCCGATACGGTGGTTTTGACAGTAATTAGAGTACATTTGGAGTCCGGGCCTAAAACCGTCTTCATTTTCTGATAACCGTTAAATCCTGAGTCAGAATGTTCTGGAATGTGCCGGATATTTCTATTCCATATTTTATAAATATTTCACTATCTTTATCCTTTGGTAAACAATTTCCCGTAATATTCATACAAAATATTAAGGAAAACCAAAATATTTCGTCCTACCATACTTAAACACGGAAATCTTTCTTCCGCAGGAGGAAACCACTTGGGAACAGACGCAGCAGGTGCTGTGCCTCTTCCAAGAGACGCAGTGGCTGCTGCGCCTCTTCCCAAGTCTTTTTCTGCGTAATTTTCGTATCTTTTTCATATCTTTCCGAGATAAACTTCCAAAAACTCTCCGAAACCCTAATTCCTTCACGTGATTAGTATAAATAGGAGCCTTCGCTCCTCATATTTCTCACGCGAGTGTCCGCCCTTCTCTTCTCCCTTTGCATTCTAGACCTTTGTTCTTACTTTTTGGCGTCTACGTGCTTGAACATTCGACCACGTAAGCTCGGATCCTTCTGAGTACCAGCCTCGTTTGCATGACCGACTAATTTGACCAACTCCACAATCAATCAACTTAATTAATCTAATCGCTTTCCTCTTACGAGGGCACTTTCATATTTGCATTGTAGTTCGAGTCGAGCATCGCTAATCGATAACTTAGTCATTCTCGTTTCACAAACATGTAAGTCCGAGGGTGTAAATCTCTCTTTATTTATTGTTCTTTACTTTTGTATCATCATTAATGTAAGGTTTATGTCGAAAATACCTCTTAAAACTGATTTCTAAAACCGTACTTTAAAATCTCTTTTTTATGGGATTTCCGAGAAGACAAACCGTCGAGAAAGGACACAAAGAATCGCTGCGCCTCTTGAAGGAGCGCGATTACTGCTCGCGCTCTTCGTGAGGGCCGCAGCCTCTGCTTCCTTTCTTCTTCCTTCGTCCTCTGTAATTCGTTCATGTTTATTTGTTTTGTTTCTTTCCTGTTAATTCTTTGACATAATAGCTTATCATCTCACATGTATATTAATCATCATCATTAACATGTTTGATTCGTCATTAAATTTCGACTTAAATCCCTTATAATCTCATATTTGCAGGTTTTCGTCATTAAATTCAATCCGGGTTGTAGGAATTCGATTTGTTCATATCGGGTTTCTGGAATTCGATCCTTGATATATTTTCTACCTGTTATTCATGATATTCGTCACTAATTTGTCATTAATTCATCATGTTTAGTCTATTTTGTTCACTCATGTCACTAATCAATCATTCTTCCATGTAAATAATCTGTTTGCATCAGTCTCATCCATGTTTTGTTGCTTTTATGACTATCAATCACATGTAAATAACCTGATAATCACTTTCATCCGAGTAAATATCAGAATCAATCCTTAAAATCACCAATTAATATTAACGATTTGCAGTTCCGGCTTCACAGCCAGAACTCACCCTTGGAACAGACGCAGCACCTGCTGCGCCTCTTCCAGAGGGCGCAGTCCTGCTGCGCCTGTTCTAGGTTTAATTCTGTCTCTGAACTCCATTGTTGTTTGACCTAGTTTAATTAGCTTACGTATAATTGACTATTAACCGTATTACGCCTCGATCTGTTCGTTAATTCTTTCTTTTATTCTTTTTCTCAATTTATCCGTTTTAAAGGTATTTTCGACATAAATCGCTAAATCCATTGTAATTATTATAATTTTTATTATTGTAATTTTCTTTATTGTATTTCGTATCATTTGTATGTTTTCACATGTAATTGAACATAAATTCCTACTTCGACCCAATTGTATGCTAAATTATGTGTCAACCGACTTAGTCTAATTCTCACATGTTAGGATTAAAACTCGGATGTTGCATTGCATGCATATAATCGACAATATATCGAGTATGAATAACTTCCCTAATCATTAGTAGAGGCCGCTATCGAGGCGGGCGGGATTAGGTGTAGAGCTTCCTAATACGTACCCTCACCCCTTACTCCAGATCTCTGTGAACATCCGTGTTCATTGGCATCCACGAGAGTCATTCTAGGCATAGAATGCTAAGGGTAACGATTGCTTGGTGTTCATGTCTCTACTTTGTGTCGTGACATGGCACGAGGTATTCGAACGGTTCCAATTTCCCATAAAAATTGGTGGCGACTCCAACAAAATGCAAACGCTTGTTCTCTTCCTCCCAAGCGCCCCCGTGGGCCCCTGCTGTCCACAAACTCCTCCTGGCACACCACAGCTGAATGGTGTGGCAGAAAGGAGGAATCGAACTTTATTAGATATGGTCCGATCAATGATGAGTGAAACTGAGTTACCTAAGTCATTTTGGGGGTTTGCCATTTTATCTGCTATACGCTCACTTAATCAAAGTCCCACTAAAGACACTGACAAAACTCCATATGAGATATGGAAATGGAAGGTCCCGAATTTGCGATACATGAAAGTATGGGGTTGTGATGCTTATGTCAAGAGCAAGTCTGATGATAAGCTTGCACCTCGTTCTGACAAATGTATATTTGTAGGCTACCCTAAGAAAACTTGTGGATATTACTTCCAACAATAGCAATGAGAACAAAGTGTTTGTGGCTCGTGAGGCTGTGTTTCTAGAAAAAGAGTTTATTTCTAGAAGACAAAGTGGGAGAAAATTTGAACTTGATGAAGTTCAAGAGCCAAAAACTGATGTGACGGTACATGAAGATGTTCCTTCTACGTCTGACTCGGTTATTGTTCCTTCTGTTCAGTCTGGCAATTAGTAACAAGCTCATTCCCACATCGCCAGGGCTTTCTTTGCAAGCTTTGGCCAAGCTAAATGTAGCACATAACTCGACACCCGAAGATGTAGTCAACTTGGTCTTCCAAGAATCACCGAAGCTAAGTAATCCCATTACTTTCTCAGACGAAGATTTGCCATCTTTTGGCGCTAGTCACAACTTAGCTCTTTACATCACTGTCATTTGTCTAAAGAAGAATGTGCCAATGACCTTGGTAGATGATGACTCTGTGGTCAACGTCATACCCCTCAAAACGGCATACAAATTAGGCAAGAAAGATCAAGATCCCACTAAATGGCAAAGTGATGACGATCACTTCGTCACCCATCAAGGCAATAATCGAAAAGAAATCAAACAATCAAGTCCTTGCACCCGAAAGATATGAACTTGGGGGCTTCCAAAGCATAAGTGTCATAGAAAGAGAATTGGCACCCTTATACTATGATCCCTACTCCAACTTGGTGGTCAACCACATACTCAAATCCCAGGGATACTTCCCTGGAATGCCTTTGAACCCTATTCGAAGAAACACCTCGCACCATACAAGGAAGGTAACTCAAAGAGGATACCACTTGGACTAGGGTACAAACCCACTAAAGAAGAGGTTCTCGAGATGCTTGTTCAAGTTCAAAACCGTAAGTATGTAGGAGTCCAAACGCGACCCTATCTCCCTACCCTAAATGGGTACTTTGTTAAGGAAGGAAGTCTAGAACTCTTTCACGGATTTCACGAGCCTTGGCATTATCTCGAGAGGAAGCTAGCCGGAATCGAGATCTTTCACGATTGCTACTTCATCCCTCCAGAAACGATTCCTACCGTCAAAACCCGTCAAGCACCTTGCTTAGACGAACAAGCTGTTAGTCTATTGTTCGGAGAAGATCGATTCGTTAGAGTCGCGCAGGATGAGATCATTACCATGATACTTCAGGACGATCACTTCAACCCTACCGCGTTAATCACAGAAACTAACGCGAGTCAGCAGAAAGGATGAAGAAAATCAATCAAGTGGACCAACAATCAAGGAAGACTCTTCAAGCTCACCACTGGAGAAGGAGAGATGTTCAAAGGAGAACCATAAGACGATGAGTTCGAATCGGAGTCGGCGTCAGAGTCGGAGTCTAGAAGAGTCACTAAGGAGTCACCTCCTGTCGTCATCCCCACTCCCTTTGTTTCTCCTAGTTTAGCCTCGGGTAGTAACAGTAGTTCGGGAAATGTCCCAACCACTGTCCCTTTGCCGCCACTGAACACAGATCAGATGGCTTCTTTGTTTCAACTTTTCTCAAACTTTAATATGAATAAATCAGGTTCTGCTTACTCTTTGTGTTATCTTGAGTGCAATTCTGTTTACGATGATACTGAGGATGACCAAGACCCAGACTCAATCGAAATACCTCCCTACGTAGCCAAAGAAATACTACAGGAAGGGGAAGGGGACCAGTAATAGAGGACACCGAACCCATGAATGTAGGAACCGAACTAGAACCCCAAGAACTTAGGATAGGGACTACCTTGAGCTATGGCTCGAGGCCATGCAATCCGAAATGGATTCCATGTACGATAATCAGGTATGGGACCTGGTTGACTTACCTAATGATGTTAGACCTCTTCAGTGTAAGTGGATATTTAAGATTAAAATCGGCATAGATGGACATAAGGATGTCTACAAAGCTAGATTGGTGGCAAAAGGTTTTACCCAAGTTCATGGTTTACACTTTAATAAAACTTTTGCACCAGATGCTATGCTTAGATCTGTTCGGATAATATTAGCGATTGCTGCATTTCATGATTTTGAGATATGGCAAATGGATGTTAAGACCATAAATAATATTTTAGTAATATAACATCTTAATTACTTAAACCAATCTCATTTAATCAAATTACAATAAGATTCATATTCTTACTCACATTCGTGAATTGTTCCATTTTAAATAATTAATTAATCTCTATCATTATACAATTAATTAATTTTATCAATTAATGGAATCGTCCGTTAGGTGTGACCTTAAGGGATCAACTGATCACCACCGTGTATACGACAGTAATGTCAAACTCTAGTCAGCCAATCATTACCTATTAATGTTGATCAGTTGACGTATAAAAATGAATCATCCCTTTATTTATTCTTATCATGAGTTTTAATAATGTGATCGCACTATTGTCGAGGACACATACTCCAACAATCTCCCACTTGTCCGAGACAAGTGTGCATCACCAATTCTCTTGTCCTATTACTATTTCCCACTCAATACAAGGTGTCTTGCAGGTCGTTCTCGTAAGTGATCATATCAAGAGTGGTTTCCTCGATCTGGAGAGTAACTGTCTGACCAGAATTATCTACCGTAGATACTTTACGAGCGTGGCCACGCATTTTGAGTTCACTACTCCTCAAGTGGCCTTGAAATTTTTAAATAACCCTGACAAGGGGTGGACAATTTCTATCGCACTATTCCCTTTTTTTAGCCACAGCTCATCATGACCCAAGAGATGCCCATTTTACCTCATTTACGAAAGTCGTAGAGCATAACTCAAAGTCACTCAGAAACTGTGCCAACTTGGGCGAACATTCTTTAGTCAAAGAATTGACTCAAAAGAATACTATAGTAGCTCTTGCCACGACCAGGCTATATGAATTACCAGAACTTTATAAGCGGTCACTGCCCGATAGAGTGTCCCATACTGTCTGCCTATGTGATCGACTAGTCATTCCTTATGACCCTATTGCACTTGAACTTGCCATCAATCGCATCACACTCTAGTGACTTGGAGACGTCACCTCATATAAGTGACTAGGGGTAAATACTATGTTAATCCAGTTCACTAAATAGGGTTCAATATTGTCTCGACAACCTATTTGGAAAACAAAGTATTATTAGAAAAGAGTTTTGAATAAAACTCAAACGATGAATGTATTATCACATATGTAAAATTGATAAAATATCAATTAATACATAATATATAATCCATGCTTAATATTGTATATAACTATACATCTCAACTCAATTGAAATGGCACGACTTATCATGCTAAGCCCATGAGAAGGCTCTAGTTAGTAAGTCTTAGCAACACATTGCACTTTCCCTAACCTTACTATGTACTTTTTCCCTTTGTTATGTATAATCTTTATTATAAAACTTTTGAGTACGTGTCTAAATCCAATATAGACATAGGCTTTCGAGCCTTGAATAGCTCCCACTGATCTCACAGGAGTAGGGATAGGACCTTTGGTTATTGGAACAAACTACCATAGTTCCTCTAATTCATAAAACCGAATCCTTATATCATCCCTTCCTTCTTGCATATCTCATTACTGCAAATGTACTTAATTTCTGTTATGCATATCTCATTTATTCAACTACCTAGGATGTTTCTAGCAGATATCCTCCTTAAATAATATAGCCAAGACGGTTCTCTAACCATCCTTACGTGTTTAGAATATGGTATTTGTGTAACTCCTTGCATACAAATCCATCAATAATTTCTACACATTTATCCCCTCTTATCTATCACTATAGATTCAGATACTAAATATGTCTTGCATCCCTTCCTAGTCTCCTAATCACTTCTTCACGGAAGAAAGTATTGGCCCATCATTCTCAATGAATAATATGTTCTCTACATATGAGACATGGAAGACAAATCATTAGTGCTTCTTGAGTACTAATGAATAGACTATATGGCTATTTAGTGACTTTCACATAAATTCGATTTATAACCTTTCGTCATACTCTAAGTATACGAATTATAAGAATTGCGATACATCTTCGCTTAATGAATTAATCCCGCAACGAAAGCAAGTGGATTCAATTTCTACATGTTCAATACCTTTGAACTTGTTTAGACTCTTATCAATATAAGAATATTAATTTAACGCTAATATCCACTTAGAACTATCTTTTTAGGTCTGGATACCTTAGAGATATATTATTCCTCTCCTAAGTCTTTCATCATTCACAATTATGAATATGTCCCTTACATATAAGACTATTAATACCACATTACTCCAACTAAACTCCATGTATAAACAGAACTACTCGATAATTCGAGAAATGTTTATCACATGATCAAAACATACAATTCAACTCTTTGAGATCTACTTAAGACTTCCTCTTATGTTTCCATTCTACCTTAGGATAGTTGCGATTTACAAAACTCATGCAAGATGATTTTAAAATCCAACTATATCTAATGACATCCGAATATAATGAAGCGTTGTTGTTGCGTGCAAAACATTTGCCACCAACTATCCAAGCTAAATAAACATTCTCATGTTTATGCTTACTTCGGACTTTTGCGGAGTTGAAACTAGATAAGGCATCTTAATAAGTTACAGGTTTGTTACTTTCAAAAATAACATAACTCTTGTCCCCTTAGATTTCGAAGAAATATTTACTAATTTTGACCAGAAAGGAACGTCTTCCTACGTCTTATTCTCATTTTGTGGCTCTTGAACATTTTCTCCCACTCTGTCAATAAGAAATAATCCTCTTTTCTCTAATAGACAGCATCACGAGCCACAAACCCTTTGTTCTCGTGATCATGTAGAGAGTGACCACATATTCACTATCGAAACAAGCTACAATTTAGGTACCATGCCTAACCATATCTCATATGAAATGTAGATGATTACTTTAATTATGTTTTGTTTTAGTGGAAATTTAATTACCAGACAAATTTTATAACAAAACTATCTCCAACTTAATTGTTAAGATTCAATCATATCATAATGAAAGAGAACTGGTGATACAATATCACTCTCTATTTGGTGTAAAATAAAGTCATTACTTCATGATTCTCATCCTAAATAAAGTACTAATACTTTGGTTTTTATACTTCATAAGAAGAATTCATTGAATATATTCAAAGAATTTCGCTTTTTACCTCATTAAGTGGATACCAAGTATCTACCTAGTTTGTCGGTAAAGGAGAAGAAGTAATAATGACCTTCTCAGATTGAAAATATATTCGACCATACACATTGAAGTATAATTAGGTGAATAACTTATTCTATTCGTTATACTTTCAAGAAAAGTCACAAAACATCTTGCTTTGAATACAAGATTCGCACATTTCATGAGATTCACAATCAAATGGTGTGGGATACTAGTCAAAACTAGTTTTAATGCGACCTTCAATCGAGAAATAGGAAATGATTGGGGATCACCAACTCGAGTCTTGTATATATAAGACATTTTATTTCTAGTTTGAATATAATTACCTTGATTTGTATGGTCTCACCATCAACTTAATCGTGGTATGTAAGGGCACAACGCTTGTTTTAATTGCATAATAGAGAAACCCTTTGCGTTTTTGTAGAAAAACTTGAATTATATTCTTATTTAGACATATTGTACATCATAACAATTGTTGAGGTACATTTCTAAATACAAAACTAAAATGAATACACTACATTATTCATATGTTCATGGATGAAATGGCAACTGCCCTAGTTCCATTCATGCAAATTTCTAAACTTATTCTTGCTTGTGGTCATACGATTATTCAATGTTAGGATTCTAAGGATTTACAAAACCCTCGTTAAGTGTTATGAACAAATTCTCCTCTAAATACCCATTTAGAAAGGTGGTTTTGACATCCTTTTGCCATATTTCATAATAATGAAATGTGGCAATTTCTAACATGATTCACAAATTTGTATCAAATACTCATGATGTGGTAATTGGCAAGAATCCAATGTCAATGTCATTAATATTCAAGAAGGAATATGTTGGAGTCACACGACCAAATTCCTTGATCTTTACTTATTGGGGGTTTGTATCTATTTTTGTGTCTAACACCTTCTCTTTCGAGCCTAGATCTATCCTTAACAATTAAGATAGGTACTTACTTCTTATTTCTCCACTCACTTCAAGAATTTCTACTTGATGAAGACTTATCTTCATATAAATTCCTAGTTAATCCTTCGCAAGGATGAACTTTATTGTGGTATTTGGTCAATCATAATTTCTAACAAATTTACCAATTTAACATTGTCATGTTCTTAAAAACTTAAGTGTTAATGATAAGTGTTTAGTTTGAGCAATAAGACTTTTGAACCGTGGATGCATAGAAGACATTATAAAAACAAATTTTGACCAAGTACTACTTCTATTTATATCCTTCACAAGAGATAATAGGTATTTAAGGAATTTTAAGATGCTAATCTTATATTTGCATAGGACGATTCCTATCGAGTTCTATGGATTAGAACGATCCCTATGGACCTAGTCCATTACTTATGATACGGTTTATTTTTATAAAGAGATTCTTTGTCGTTAGTAATAGTGGTTTAATGGAGATTTGTGTTACAATCGAATTGATATCATATATTAATAGGAGAAATGATAAAGAACAATATAAAACAACAAAAGAATGGGAAAAACAACATTCATCGTAAATATAGGAAAACATTTTATAATGTTTTAGCATTTATATAATGACCTCCACCCAATTATATAAATGATTCCGAGATCCAAATTCATATTAACTTGGGCATGGAAAACCGATACATCCCTTACTAATATAACTCGGTGGGTTAACTCTTTAACCGATTCTACAATTAGAACTCTCGGTCGATGAACTTACGCTAAGTTCATCTCTAGCCTCGGAACATAAGACTAGTCTTCATGTCCCGTTGAGACCAACCAAATTTCGCGTGTCATAACTTGTTATTACCCCACTTACCCGATGAAAAATGAAAGTATCACGAGAAACCGAATCTACCCCAAATGTCAAAGGGATTCATGGGTTCTACTATTTGGAAAGGCTAATCTCAATTTTTAAGTATGTGAAAGGTCTTGTCGATTTATTATCTATCACCTTTATGTGAACTATATTAGTGAACTAACGATAATTATAATCGACGCGGTCGAAAAGACGATAAAATATGCATGTGAAGTTATGGTGATTTACTGATTTGGCAATGCATGCAAACATATAAAGCAAGCAAATAAAGAAAATAAATCTCCTAGTATGGCCTTCCTAAAAATAGAAAATCTTATATTCTATTACAAATTCGGAAACCAATTCCTTTGGTCCCTTGAATCTTCACGTGACACGCCTCCCAAGGATAGACAACGTCTCGATCGGAACTCCTTTCCGAATTGCATCGTCTTCGGGAACTCCGGAATTACAAATGATTAAATAATAAAATGTACATTGCACTTCCTATTATACATTTTTAAAATAAAATCTAATAAAGAGCAAAATTGATACGAGATCACAATAAATTACAACCGAATCAATATTCCCCTACATTACGGGTAATATCGATTAAACTAAGGCCATACTAAGATAAAAGTACATAATTCAAAATTATATAAAAGAAATATGACATTCATCAATAAAATATGCAGCATTATAATATGTAATTAACATGCCCAATTATGTGCCAAATCGCCCTATTTAATTTATATCGTATATAATCCGGTTTTATGGTTATTCGCGATTTTTAACTTATTAAAATCACAAAATAATACTAAAATCTATCTTTAGTTCAAGTTAATTATCCTAACAATTTAGGACTCAAAAATTAGTAATCACTCAATTTTTGACAATATTTCAACTTGATTTAACATTTATGCTCATTTTTTACTTTAAAATCATAACCTTTTATGTTATAAATCCAAATTAAATTACAAGAATTTCAAAATTTGAATTTTAAATTTTTGAACATTCTGGAATAATTCCATGACACTCATAATGTCAAAATCAAGTTTAAAAGTTTTGAATTTAAATCGAGAAAATTATAGTTGCTATTTATCGGTTTTATCAAATAAAACATCTAAAGCATACGAAAATTAATCCAATCAATGTTTCAACTTTAGATCTGAAATGAGGGATAATTATTCAACCTAAAATAATTTTCTCATGCCATGTAATTAATTTTAGCTATTTTTGCTAAAATGGTCACTATTTATGTCATTTTTACACTAAAAAATTCATAAATCATGCAAAATGAATCGTGTTCATCTCATATTTTACACACAATGAGTAAAACTGCATGTGACAATATACTAAAATTTCATGGTCTGTTTCGAAGTTTAACTAATTTTAACCATTTTACCTCCATTTATGTGATTTTTATCTCATAAAAATTATAAATCATGCAAAATAAATCAAATTTATACGAAATTTTACATATAATAAGTAAATTATGCATGTGAGGTCATATAAAAATTTAAAGGTCAGAAACTTAGTCTAACTAATTTTAGCATTTTAAACACCATTTTACTCAATAAAATTACTAAAAATTACTAAAATGAGCCATAAATTACCACAAATCATTAAAATGACCTAAATTCATTTTAGGACCAAAATATATGACATGCATGTGAGGTCATATGTTAATACTTTTAACTCGCAAAAACAATAACCGATTATGCATGCAACAACCATTTGCTCTGATACCACTTGAAAGGATTCTATAACGCTCTAATTAAACTCTTTTAATCATACATCTAATTTTCTCTTTAAAACTAGATGTAGATCTTATGTATGCATAACAAAATAAAACATAGATTAAGAAGAATACTTCCTACATTGCGGAAATCGGATATTAAGGGCACAAGTGAGAACACCTTTCTTACTTGTTCTTAAGCTTAAATAAATGGATGATCCTCCTTGTCTCAATAGTGTGATAACCTCCTCTTAATTGTACCAAGACAACCCCCTTAAAACTACTAAATAATTGACTAGATTAATATAGTAGCAATCCTTAAAATGTAATCTAATATTATTTGTATTACTATTATAGTAATTTGAATATTAGCTATTAGAACAATAATTTTCTCGAACTTATTTCTAGAGAAAATGAGAGAAGAGTAAGAAGTAAATTTTGTAAGAATGAATGATAGTCAAAATAAGAACAATTCTTATTGTATAAGGGGTGGGGAAAACCGGTTATGGGAGAGAGAAGGGGGAGCCAATGCATGCCCATTTTGCCTTTTAGATTCTTCTTCTCAATATCAACTAAGGTGTAGATTAGGTTAAGTATTGTAATGATTATGTTTTCCACTAATTAAAACAACTTAACCAAATCACCCATTTCCCTCTCATAAAACTGGTTTCCATGTATAATATGGAGTCCATTTTATTTTTGTCAATTTGTCATATTGTCATATAATGTGTGACATGTGACATATAACATGTTATTAATAATATTAATACATACTTAACAATTCAATATCATTACATACATCAATTTAATTATATACAATAATTGACTAGTAATTCCCAATTACAAGTAAATAAAATGGTCCATGTTAATATAATCTACAACATATTGCAATTATAATTAACCGTTCATTCTTATTTTTAATTGTTTCATAAACAATATTTTAGTAATATAACATCTTAATTACTTAAACGAATCTCATTTAATCGAATTACAATAAGATTCATATTCTTACTCACATTCGTGAATTGTTCCATTTTAAGGAATTAATTAATCTGTATCATTATACAATTAATTAATTTTATCTATTAAGGGAATCGTCCTTTAGGTGTGTCCTTAAGGGATCAACTGATCACCACCGTGTATACGACAGTAATGTCAAACTCTAGTCAGCCAATCATTACCGAATAATGTTGTTCAGTTGACGTATAAAAATGAATCATCCCTTTATGTATTCTTATCATCAGTTTTAATAATGTGATCGCACTATTGTCGAGGACGCATACAAGCTAAAGAGCCTAAGTCTAGTAACAAGCCTAGACACGTACTTAGAAAATTTCATGTAATTAGAGATTTAATTGAAAGGAGGGAAATTACAGTCTGTGAGGTTGGGACAACTGACAACATCGCTGATCCTTTAACCAAGTCATTGCCTCAAGCTAAACATGATAGTCATGTAGTTTCAATGGGATTGAGACGAATGCCAGAACTGTTGTAAATTATGCGATATGTAATAATTAAGATATTGTATTTATTATTTCATATATGATAATTACACTTATCGTTGTATTCAGTTTTTATATCTGAATTTAAATACTTTATTTTGTCCAAATAGGTTGTATTGACATTGTCGAGCCCTTTTAAAGTGAACTGGATTAACATTGTGTTTTGTCCCTAGTCACTTAATGAGGTGACATCTCGGAGTAACTAGATTGTAAGGCGATTGATGACAAGTTCGACTGTCATATGGTCATAGTGATGGCTGGTCGATTACATAGGCATATTGTGAGGCGATTTGTCGGACAATGACCGTTTATAGAGTCCTTTTGTTGCTAGGTCGAGGCAAGGACTTCTATTTATTCCTTCGAGTTAATTCTTTAGACTGGTGACTATTTGTCTGAGTTAGTGCATTTTTCCGGTGGCTTAGGTTTTTGTTCTAAGTCGCGCCGTAAAAGGAGGCCAATGAGTATTTACAGGGTCATTGTGATCTGCATCGAATAAAAACATAGGTCGACAGGATTGTCCACCCATGTCATATTTTATCTCAAGGCCACTCGAGAAGAGGTGACTGGAAATGCGTGGCCACGCTCGGATGATATCTATAGTCGATTATCCGGTCAGACAATCATTCTCCTGTTCGAATAAACCACCTTATGATATGATCACGTGCAAGAACGACCTGAAAGACATCTTGCATTGAGTGGGAGATATTATTGGACAACAGAATTGATAACGCACACTCGTGCCGGACAAGTGGGAGATGGTTGGAGTAGTGTCCTCCACATTTAGTGCGTTTACATATTAAATCTCGTAAAAGGAATATCAGGGATTTATATTATTTATTTGTCAGCTGGTCATCGTTAATCGGTAATGATTGGCTGACTAGAGTTTGACATTACTATAGTGTGACGGCGGTGATCAGCTGATCCCTTAAGGTCACACCTATAGGATGATGCCCAAATGGATAAACTAATTATTTGTAAGAGATACAAATTAATAAAATCCTTATATTAAATGACTTTTAATTAAGTCATGTGTATATATTATTTAATGACAAGTTACGAACTCGGGCCAAGGAGATTTATTATTTAATTATTCGATAATTAATTAATAAATGTTAATTGAAATTTAATAATTAATAGTTAATTAATTAAATTTATACGACATGTGTATATGTTTTGAGGCGGAGGTAATTAGCAATTTAAATTTACAAGAGGTTGTAAATTAGCTAATAAGGGTTTCAATGACACATTTTATATTGATAAAATGGACTAATAAATACTTAATAGTTAAGTGGTCATTAATAGTTAATTTGTATTATTTAAGTGTTAAATTATCAAATTAATATTTAATTATATAAGATAATTAAATATAAGACTTATAAGCATTTGTGGGGCATATGTCGAAAACCGAAATTGACTTTATAAGGACCAAGTGGACCAGTTTTTTGTGGACTCTACAAGTGTCCAATATGTTGTCATTTTCCACTTGCAATTGTCCCCTAAGTTGCATATAAATACCCAACTCTTCACGTGATACATTTGATGAAATTTTAAAGAAAAAAAAACTCCTTCACCCTTCTTGGCCGGTTTTTGTTTAAGAAAAAAGACCATTTTTTTCTTTCTTTTTATTCATCAAAAACTTGATCAAGTTGTTGATCATATAATCAAATAAAATTCACAAATAATAATATACATCATCTAATATTATTAGTGTAATAATATTACATATTACAAGGTATACTAATACTTTTATCTTGTTAGTAATTTTAGTAGTATTTTGGGATAGTCTTGGGTGCATCCTAAGGAGATCATCTTGGTTGGTGATTTGGGTATTGGAGGATCATCCTCATAATATAAGCTCAAGAACAACATCAAGGAACAAGTCCTTGAGTTGTGCCCAAATATTTCCAATGGCAATGTAAGGAAATTCTTCTTATATGATTTTAGACCATCTTTTATGTTGTTTACATTTGCATGCATGTAGATTTCGACAATCTTATGAAATTAGGTAGTAGTTTTAATATCATTAGAAGAGTCTAATGAGGGTCTAAATACTAACAGTTAAGAGCCCAAATCATCGGGTTCAAGAAAAGAGATGAAGAGTCTCTATATGAGGCTTAGGAAAGATTCAAAGATACATGTCGCTCTTGTCCTCATCATGGACTAAGCGATTGGTTTCTTGTTCAATAATTTTGTAATGGGTTGTATGAAGATTCAAGGAATGTGCTCAACATGGGTTCTAATGGAAGATTCACCGAGGTAGATGACAACTAAACTTGGGCAAAGATATTGGAGATGTCGGTTTACAACTCTCAATATAGAAGGCCAAGAAAAGCTACTAGGGGAGGGAGATATGAAGCTGATGCCGTCACACAATTGAGTGCCGATTTGGGTGCCTAACTAAGCTCCCAAATTGACACAATGAACTTGAAATTTGAGAAAGCCATAGCCAAGATGAATGAAGCTTCTCAATCATCCAAGTAACATGTTAATGCCATGGTGGCAACATCATCTATTCCAAATGAAGTGTGTGAGAATCGTGGAACTTTGGGACATGATAGACAAGAGTGTAGGGGCACAAGTGAGCAAGTGAATGCTTTCCAAGCATACAAGAATGGCACCCCTTACTCCAACTATTACAATGAAATCACCAAATTTCACCCAAACTTCTCATACAAAAGTCAAAATGTTCAAAATACTCAACCAACATACACCCCACCTCCAATGAGAAATCCTACTCAAAGACTATACTTCAACAAAAACCAACCCTCTTACAATCAATCAATTGACCAAGCTTTTGATGTTCAAAAAGTGGTCCTCCAAATGCAAAAGAGCCAACAAGATTTCTTTTCTTAAATGCAAAGAGATAGCCAAGCCAAAGACACTACCATCAACAATATCCTTGCTCATACGAAGATGTTGGAAACACTATTGTCCCAATTGGCCTCTTCAAGTTCCCAAAGACAATAAGGACAATTACCTCCTCAAGGTAATCCTCCGACAAGACATGAGACCATCAATGCCATTCACTTGAGGAGTGCTACAAGTTAGGAGGGACCTAAGGTGCCAATTGAAGAGGATGTTATTAAGGAAAGTGTCAAGCAAAGAGATGCGATGGAACCATTGAGGAGAAATCCTAAGGTAGTGGAACCAACTACTAGTGACTCATTGAAGAAGATAAATGAAGAGAAGGCCAAAGAGGTTGAAAAAGAACCTATTGTGATTAGACTTCCATTTCCAAGTTGCCAGGCCAAGCCCAAGCTTGATGAGCAACTTGGAAAGTTCATGGAGATTGTGAAGAACCTAGAGGTTTCTATACCATTTACGGAGTTGATCAACCATGTTCCGGCCTATGCAAAATACATGAAAGACATCCTTACCAAGAAGAAGTCCATAAAGAAGTTGGAGACCATCTCCTTTACAAAGATAAGTAGTGCAATTCTTCAAGGGAATTCCCCACCTAAGCTCAAGGATCCGGGAAGTTTTTCCATTCTATGTACCATTGGTGATACCACAATCAACAAGGCACTATGTGATCTTGGTTCAAGTGTGAGTGTCATGCCATATTCAGTATGTGAAAGGCTAGGAGTGAGAGAACTCAAGTGCACTAATATGACCTTACAAATGGCGGACCGAACAACAAAGAAACCACTTGGAGTATGGGAAGATGTACCCGTGAGAATTGGAAAGTTTTTCATACCGGTGGCCTTTGTTATTGTTGATATGGAGGAACATTCCAACATTCCAATCATTCTCGGAAGACCATTCCTACACACCGCCGGAGCGGTGATTGATGTAAAGCATAGGATGCTCACACTTGAAGTTGGTGATGAAACAATCACCTTTAATCTTGATAAGACTATGAGAGCTCCCAACTTGCTTGAGCCATGCTTTATAGTTGATCACTATGGCCGGGAAGGTGACAAGAAAAAAGTGGAATCCCCATTCAAAGGACAAGTGAAAGATGGAAATCTTAAAGAGAAGGACAAAGACACACCGGCTAATTGGAAGAAAGAAGTGGATAATGTTGAAGTGGCACTATTCGGAGAGCATGAAATTTTTCACAACAAGAATGAGAGTTTGCAAAGCTCACCCATAACAAGTATCAATGGAGGCCTCATTGGCCATGACAACAAGGAAGAGGAGTTGCTTTTGCCAACTCATGATCCTCCCAACATTGGAAAAGAAGCAAGGGAAGTATGTGGTCTATGGGATGACGAATTTGAAGGATTTGTTAACCCTTACATTGGAAATGCTATTACTCTAGACCAAGGCTTTGTAGATCCTTGTCACCTCTTAGACTCGGGCTACTGCATGAATAAACACAACAGTGTGCCAAGGTCTATGCAAGACCTCTATCATGACAATGAACAAGCTTTTGACTACTTCTTCTAGGCATTGAGAAACATCAACAACGCCCTTGCTTTACCCCCTTGGCACATCTCAAGAAAAGGAGAGTTTGGTGGAGTCCTCCCTAAACCACCATTTGTAGATATTCTAACCCTTAACTTGAATTTCATTTAACTTGTACATTATTCAATTCTTGCATTGCATTCTATATGCCTTGTAGAATTTTTGTGAAATGAGAACAAGTGAGGGAGGAATTTTAATGTGTTTAGAATATGTAGTGTTTGATGATCAAGTGTGGGGAAGCAATTGCCTAGGCTAGCCAAGCCTTTGTAGTGCAACCTCATGACAAAGGAATAAGAAATAAAGAAGCAAAGATTGCGGGAAAGGGATCCCCACGGGCAGACATGAGCTCGTGAGGGCTGAAGCAAGGAAGAAAAGAAAAAAAATGAACTGCAACAGAATCCACCCGGGCTGGCATCAGGACGGGCGTCCCATTTCGCGCTCGAACCGAGCTCAGGACGGGCGTCCCTAGAGCTTAAACAAAATTCCTGATTCAAAAATCGCCCGTCCCGTATAAAGGTCGAGCGTCCCTTATTTGTTATAAGAGCATTAATATGGGATTTCTACTTCATTCTTCATTTCTATTCTTCTTCAAACACAAACACAAACACAACAAATTCCCTCACTACAACCATTAACCCCATCATCCAAAAACACAAATTTCTCAACCAAATTCATCCAAATCAATTGCAAACTTGCTCAAAATCAAAGCAAATCACTCCTTTGTCAACATAAAGACCTTAAAACATCAAAAGCTTCACAAAAGAAATTAAAATCTCTTGGTTTAGGGTAAATCCGAAAACTCCAAATGATTGGAAATTTGATTGAAATTGGAAGAAGAAGGGAGCATTCAAGCATACTCAAGGTTTGTTGACACAAATTTGAAGGAGAAATAAAAAATGGCAAGGACAAAGGGCAACACCAAAGCACCCATTCCCCAAACACTCTCCAAAAGAAAAAAGGTTCTAGCATCTAAAGCTTTAGTGGTGGTTGAGCAACCAAGTGTGCAAGCATAGGAAGTCGTTGAGGCCGTTGAAGAAGTTACTACCACTTTACCGGAGATTGAGCAACTAAAATATTTTCCGGAGGTAACTTTTATTTCTAATGAGCATAGAACCACTTTTGAATCCCTTGCTAAGAAGAAAATTGTCGCCATTAAGTTTGTATGCCAAGACACTTTGGGGAAATTGGGGTTACTAGACCAAACAAGAATATTTTTCGAGTCCATGGGATTGTCTACCTTGTTCGAAATGAATGAATTAACTTACCCTTCCCTCACATTGGATTTCATAAGCTCTTTGAAGGAGTATAAGGTAGAGACTCGGAAATATGTCGAATTTCGGCTTGAGAACAACAGTAGGAGGATGATTAAAGATGATTTCGAAAAGGTTTTTGGAATTGATGACCTTTAGGATTTCCATAAGAAACCCCACAAATTTGATGCCAAGCCCCTTTGGAAGGCGATTTTCGGAAAGAAGTTGACTACATTTAAAGAGTGTAATGCCTTTTATATCCATCATCCGGGTTTACGGTATTGGCATAGGTTCATTTCCAACACCTTGATTGTTAGGAAAGAAGCTACCCATATGACCGAACTCGACCTCACCTACTTGGATTCCAAGATGAATGCCCAAGGGAAATCAAAGAATAAATATAATATCTTTCAATGGTTGATTGAGAGATGGTTAGACTTCAAGGAAGGAAAGGAAAAAGCGGCTTTCATGGTGAATGGAGGCTTGATAACAAGATTGGCAAAGCACTTTAACCCACAATTCAATGAAGACAACACCGACAAATCAGTTAAAGGTGGCAACCTCCTTGACATGCACACTTTGATCCACAAGTTCCATTGGGTAAAACATGATAACTCCGCCCAAGGATATGAGTGGATGATCAAGGATGCCAATTCAATTATATTGCTCGGGAAAATTTTCCGTCTCAACACTCGCCATTACAACTACCTTCTCCCCGTCTCAAAGATTACCAAGAACATCATTAAGGAGCAACAATGTCCAAATGAAGAAACCTCCTCCTTAGTGGTACCTCCTTACCCCTTTGCCTACCAAGAGTTCACATTAAATGATCCTAGTGTTGTGACGGGCAATGATTACTTGACTCAATTCATGAAGCATATCCATAAAGAAGCCTACAGGGATCGGGTGAACGCTTATTACGCCCAATATCCACCCCTTTACCATCATGCTAGGCAAGGACTCCTAGATCCCAAGAGTTCTTTGTCGGATTGGGCGGATAGGAAAGTGTTCTTTCCTCATGATTCTAGAGATGAACAAGGGGATGTCCGAGAAACTAGGGATATTGAGGAGTTTGTTGATGATGAGGATGGGAAGGTAGTGGGTCTAGCCATGATGATGAAGAGCAAGATTGAAGTTGAGAAGAAGTAGAGAATGATGACGATGCCTCTGGGTCCATAGAGGGAGATGATGATGATGATGAAATAAGTGAAAGTTGATGGTTGACATAGCATGAAGGGGTATGACACAAGTGCGGGGTTGATAGCTTATGCTAGCATTTCGACCTATTCTGTTGTGAGTCTCGTACCCCTCCTTTTGTTTTGTTTTTATCTCTTGTTGACATAACTTGTATAACTTGTATAACATTTAGTTTAGAGCATTTAGAGGGTCATTTTTGACTCTTTGATGGATGAGAGTTTTTGAGTCCTAGCACCCTCAAAGGACTCACACCTCAGTAACATTGAGGTGTCTATCTTTTTTTGTTCCCACCGTAAAGAATCAAAATGACAACGTACTTTTCAAGCATTGCATTTGCATGCTTGTCAATAAACTTCCTTCTTTTTGCACTAGAGATAGTGTTTTGTTCGGTTTGGGTAAGTTCATTTATAGGCAACCCGAGTTAATTTAAATTAGATGTCCGAACAATAAAAAGCATGCATCATATAGTTTAGTTTAGATTGCTTCATATGTAAATACTCATCACATGTAAATATCTCAAATGTAGTATGCATTTAGTGTAGAATTCATGCATTTCATTTAGTTTCATGCATTTGCATAATTCCCTATCGTCTTGTCCATTGAGGACAATGTCCATACTAGTGTGGGGATGGGGAATTCTAACATATACTCTTATTTCAAAAATGATAAAAGTTTGAAAAATTTAAAAATCCAAAAACATGTTCTTTCCTTTGTAGTGTAGAATTGTATATATTTGTTTGTTTTTTATCACTCTTATCACATTAGGTCGACTACGCCACATTAGAGGCATGAAGGAAATAGAAGACCGGATGGTATGATCTTTCCAAACCTCCTTCCTCATTTATACCTTAATGACAATGTGGCTATATTTTGATTGATGCGGTACATACCAATGTGTTATTAAAAGTTTGCATTTAGTTCACATGGCATATTAGTTGATAGTAGCATATGCATTAGAGTTGTATATATCATAGTTGAATCATGGCATGTAGTTGCATATTAGAAAAGTTTTGAGAAAATACCTATTTGGGAAGCCTGACAAGTGTATATAAGGCCCTTGTAGATAATTTTTCTCCTTGAGACTTTGTTTGCTAGAATACTCTCAAGACACCCTAGGATGTGTCATACTAGTATCCTTTGACCCATGGACTAAGGCCTAGTCAAGAGTGCCTTGTGGTGTGATAACTCCTTAGGTACCGTTTATTACAAGGTGACCCTTGATGCCATGCAACCGTCCTTACACTTCCATCATCATATTTTGGTAACAAAACGGGAATGGGCACAAAAATGTCAAATTGAGTTCAAGCTATCAATGTCAAATGTTTGCAATTGCATCAAATGAAATGAGGAGCAAAAATAGACTCCTACGCTTATAATAGAAGTAACCTTGCTACAAATGGGGTTACTTTAAAAAATGTTCAAAGAAATGCAGAAGTTGAAAATGACAAACATCAAAAAATGGCATGTTCTTAAGCGTCAAATGCTACAAAAATGGGGGAAAAAATAAACCTAAAAGGAAACTAATATCAATGAAACTCATGTACTTTGAAACCCTTTTATCCAATGATGATCCTATTTTGTTGCATGGTGTAGAGGGGACGACCCTTCTTCTTGTCTAGGAATGAGTGGGAATTCCGCGATCCTACAGTGTTTTCTAACACCATAGGAATTAGGTTCTTGACAAAAGAATTTAGCAACTGTTGACAAAGGTAACCTAGTTTAACACAACTTGGAGGTGACTTGTTTGTATCCTCTTGGACTTAGTAACTAGGAGAACTAATATCTATGGCAGAGTGTGTGCCCTTGAATTGCTTCCCTTTTAGGTGAGTTCCACCACTTAGATGAGGAAAGTGGCTATTCTTTTTGTAGATGCATCCTTTACTTGTTCTTGTGTGCTTAAATGTTACGATGCATCGCCATTTTAGCAAGACACACCTTGCCTTGTAAGACGGGATCTTACCTCATAGGTCTCTTGTTGTGAGTTGGAGGGGCGGAGTGAGACCCGCTAATTGTCTCACATCGCTAATTGTCTCATATCGACTAGCAGTATTAATAAAGGTCATAGTTTTATTCACCTCTTTACTCGGGACGAGCAAAGGTACGGTTTGGGTATATTTGATGTAACTCATATTTGCACACATTTAGTCCTCGAACGAGCCTCGTTCCTATGCTTTCTTGCATACATTAGGGCCGTTTCTTATCTTTAGCTTCCTACTTTCCATATTCTTTGAGTTTTTGTGTCCTTGGTAGGAGAGGAATCCTAACCTTGCATATATGGAGCAAAATGGACCTAAATGGATCGCACCTAACGACCAAGCAACAATGAGGAGACCAATACTAAAGGCCTAAGTCAATAAAACAAGTATTTGGTCAATGATGAAGGACCCTCAAGGCTCCTCAATGATCCCCACGGATCATGAGGCAGCAAATTGAAGAAGAGGCCACACTGGCCTATGAGACGGGTGTCCCAAGCACGGCCCGAGCGTCCTGAAGAAGAAGAAGTGCGTCCCAAGACTCTGCCCGAGCTTCCCACATACAGGACAGTCGTAATTCTTTACAGCATGGGCATCCAACAGGGAGAGGTCGAACGTCTCCTTAAGTGACTTGCAAGGCGTTAATCTTCATCTTAGGGACTTAATCGTCATTTAAGCCCTTAGTTACCCTAATACTTGTACTTAGTATAAATATCCCATTGTATTAGGAGATTAATTACCAAGTTTTAACCAAGTTTTTACCAAGCTTTAACCAAGTTAATTGCCAAGTTATTACCTAGTTTTATTAGTGTTAATCAAGTTGTATTACACAACTAAATCTTAATCATATCTTAATCTTCACTTAATCATACAAGTGTTCTTAGATTTAGTTGGGTAATTTGAAGACTATTTGGGTTTATTGGAGAATTAACAACTCTTTTTCATTCATTAAGTTTTCTTCTATTGTTCTTTGCTTTGTATTTAGATCATCCTAAGTTGGTACGATTCCTTTTATCCTTTGCTTAATCCTTGTTTATTGTTTTACTCATCCATTATGTTAGCTTTCTTAATATGACTGACACCCTTATTAGCATGTTTTCCATGATCATGAGTGAGTAGTCTCATAGCTAGGGTTAATGGGGGATTAGGGGAGTTAATCATGGGATAGATCTTTACTTAATAAGTTCATATGATTGCTTATTTGTGTTGGGAAATGTGTCCTCAACAATAATGCGATCATATGATTTAAATATCATTATTAAATCTCATTTTAAAGAATACAATTGGGAAGTATTTTTACTGTCAACTGGTCAACATATATCGGTAATGATTGGCTGACTAGAGTTTGACATTACCGTCGTGTGACGGTGGTGATCGATTGACCCCTAGGTCATACCTATAGGGCAATACTCTTAATTGATCATTTAATTAATCGTATAATGTTACGAGTTAATTAAATTACTTGAAAAATTGACGGACGATTTTGGAAGTAAAATTTACGTATCAAATTGAAATGTGATTAAATGAGATACGGTCTGAGTAATCGAATTGTATTATTACTCGGATGAAATTATTGTTTAAGGAAACGATTGGATTTGAATGAATCATTATAAATGCGATTTATAAATTGGTAAAATTTTGGTACAAGTAATTATGATATTACTAAGTCGATTTTTGTATGTGACGTATTTTTGATAATACGTTGATTTTTAATATGTTAAAAATACATAACAAATTTATGTGACATGTAACATGTGACATATTGACAATTGACAAAAATAATATGGAATCCATATTATACATGTGCCAAAAATTTGGAGGAGGATTAGGATTAATATTGTGTTTACAATTAGTGGTAAACATAATGATTAAAATAGGAGAGTAGCCATGCAACCCTATTTACCTTGTGAAGGCAAACTAATGCATGCATTGGGTCTTTTTCTTCCCCTCTCCTCTCCTCTTACACGGTTCACAAAAGAAAAAAAAAAAGGGTTTTGTCTTTTATTTATGAATATACACTACATGCTAGTTGGTAGATATTCATTCATTCTTACTTCAAAATATTTTAGAAAGAGAAAAACCTCTAAAAATCCCTCTCCTCTAACCGGTGTTAGAGAGTAAAAACCAAACAATTTTGGTTCAATTTTTCACTAAGATTAATATTATACTAGCTCAAATAATATTAATTAGATTAAGAGTTAGCTTTGGGTATTATTCCTAAGGAGAGATCCTACACTTGGATCTTGTTCTTCCATTAAGGAAAGCTCAAGAACAAAAGAAAAGGAGATTTCTTTTGTGCCCATTTGAACCGAAATTTCAATGTAAGGATATGATTTCTTCTCTTTTATTATATTGTTTGCATGCATAAAATCCGTTTTAATTTTATGACAATTAATTTATAACATATATGAGTATGTTAGTATGTATATGAATCTACATTTCCTTCAATCGGTATCATGAGCCACGGTTGTTTGCATGCAAATCGGTTAAAAGTTTTTCCGAGTTATAAGAATAACAAATAAAACTTGTAAAATTTGTGTTATTATGAGATATCACGAATTCAATCCATGCATGTTAATATTTCTGGTCCTAAAATGTTTTAGGATATTTTGGTTAATTTTACGGATTTTTTATTGTTCATATTTCACTATAATGACATTTAAATGTGATTTTATGAGTAAAAATGTCATTTTTGGTCTAAAATTAGCTATACTTCGAATTTGAAGTTGATTTTTGGATATGTTGTCACATATATTATTTTGAGATAACCTGTAAATTTTCATAATTTTTGGACTTGTTATGCTCGAAAAATGAATTTTTCATTATTAAATTCGGATTTAGGTGAAAAATAGGTTAATATGAGTTAAATTTCGAATATGGTCATAGAAAATTAATATGTTGTCACATGCAATTTTACAAGATGTGTGTAAAATAATTGGCTATAAAGAAGTCTTTTTGCATGATTTATGGATTTTTGAAGAAAAATAGCATAAATAGTGACATTATTAGTGGAAAATTAATAAAACATAATCTATGACTTAGGAAAAACGTCTAATGTTGCATTTTATTATCTTTTTTAGATCTAAAATTGAAAAGTTAGTGAGAATAATTTTTCCATGTTTTTTATGATTATTTTATTAAAAAATCGATAAACCGCAACATTGTTTTTCCGGTAAATTTTCGAAATTTTTAACCTAAAATTTTGAACATTATAAGTGTCATGGAATTTTTCCAGAATGTTCATGAGTTTAAAATTTCAAATTTCAAATTTATTTGAAATTTTGTGATTTATTTGAAGTTTAATAGCTTATTTTTGTAATTTTTGGTCCATTTATGAACAATTTTTATAAAATATGGGTTAATTATGGTCAAATTATTAGTGAAGACTAAATTTTGCGTCCTAAGAGGTTAGGGTAATTAACTTATGCATAAATATGAGTTTATGTATTTTTGTGATTATAAAATATTGAAATCACGCAAATCCGTAAAAACCGAGTAATATACGATATTGGCTAATTAAAAGGCGATTTAGCATAAAGTTGAGCATGTTCCTACATATTATAATGCTGCATTTTCTTTATGATTGTCATAATTTTAATTTATGTAATTTTGAATTATGTAATTTTACTTAGTACGGCCTTAGATTTTAATTGGTATTTCCCGAAATGTATGGGAATATCGATTCAGTTGTAATTTTTATTGTGATCTCGTATCACCGTTTTGTAATTTAATAGATTTATTTTATTTTAGTTACAAATGTATAATAGGAAATTATGTAATTTATTATGTAATTTTATTCATTCCGGAGTACCCAAAGACGGATTTCTTCAAGAATGGCGATACATAAAGACGGTGTTACCTCGAGATGCGTGCCACAACCGAAGTTCAAGGGACCAATGGAGTTGGTTTCCGAATATGTAATAGTTAAATAGTTTTTCTATTTTAGGAAAGGCCATACTAGGATTTATTTATCTTTATGCTTGCATTTTATTTTATGTCACATGCGTCGCTAAATCGCCATAACTAAAACATGCATCCTTATTTTATCGAGTTTATCGACCATGTCAATTCAAATTATCGTAGTTCACCGCTTTAGTTCACTTAAAACGTGATAGATAATAAATTGACATGACCTCTCTCTAAAACAATTAATTGAGACATAGCCTTACCAAATAGTAGAAACCATGAAAACCTATTTCGCGAGGGAGTGCACTTTCTCGCTACCCCGGTACAAACCTTGTTACGTAGGGGAAGTGGGTGATAAAAGTCTAATCCACCGAATTCATGTTGATGAGGGTTTCATCGGCTACCCCGTGCCTAAGTTAATGTGGGTTTGGATAATGGACACATTTATTCGAAATTTGGATTGAACTCAACAAAAGTAATCGATAAGGGTTTCATCGGCTACCCCGTGCCCTTGTTGATGTGTTTTGGGCTATAGATAAATATTAGAGTAATTTTATCAACCAAGAGTTCTAAAAGTAGAATCGATTAAAAGGTTAATCCACCGAGTTATATTGATGAGGGTTTCATCGGCTACCCCGTGCCTAAGTTGATATGAATTTGGGTCTTGGAATCATTTATTATAGTTGGGTAGAGGTCACTATATAAATGTTCATATCTTGTTAATTTGCAAGTATGATTTAAAAAGACAAATGTTAATATTTCCTTTTCCTCCATATTTGTAGTTTTTTACAATGAATCCATCAAATGCTACCGCACCTATAACTATTGAGTCATATCACAATGTTCTTGACGACGTTTGCTCCAACAACAAATTCGATACAACTAGAGAACTTCATTTTGGGATAGGTTCGGATGGAAACCTTAACTTCATCACTTCTTCTAAGCCACCCACTACTACTAGACCTCGTGTGAGTCCGTCTCAGGAAGACTACCTCATACGATCTATAGGGTCTTTGTCTCTGGAAGATAAAGATGCCAAAGCTAGTGGGAGCTCTAGCAATCAAGTTCTTGCGTCAAAGGGAAAGAGGTTCAAGAAGAAAGGAAAGAAAGTCAAAAACTTCAAGCAAGTTAATGATGAGTGCCATTATTGCTATGGCATGGGACATTGGCTTAGGAATTGCCCTATGTATTTGCGAAATATAAGGGAAGGACTCATTGTTCCAAAAGGTACAATTCCTAAAGAAATTTATGTTATTGATATAAATTATACTTCCACTACGACATGGGTACTAGATACCGGTTGTGGTTCTCACCTTTGTAATCATTTACAGGGTTTAAGAGATGTGGAGAGGCTTAGCAAGGGAGATGTGGATCTACGCCTTGGAAATGGAGCTCGGGTAGCGGCCGAATCCAAGGGAACTTATGTTTTAGCTTTGCCTAATGGATTTGAGTTGTATTTGCATAATTGTTTTTATGTACCTACGCTCTCTAAAAACATTATTTCAATCGCCATGCTAGACATGGACGGTTTTTGTTTTGTCATTAAGAACAATCGTTGTACTATTTCTAGGAATGATTTGGTTATTGGCCAAGCTTCTTCCATTAATGGCATTTACATTTTAGAGACCTCAAATCCAACGAATGATATTTATAACATTCAATCAAAGAAACTCAAATCAAGTGACCCAAGTGAAGCGTTAATTTGGCATTGTCGATTAGGTCACATAAACGAGAATCGCATCAAAAGATTAATTTCAACTAATGTGATTACACCATTTGATTATCAATCATTTGGTACATGCGAATATTGCCTATTGGCAAAATGACTCGTAATCCTTTTAGTGGTAAAGGGACACGAGCTAGTGAGCTATTGGGACTCATACACACCGATGTATGCGGACCAATGAGTATCACCGCTCGTGGTAATTATGACTACTTTATAACCTTCACCGATGACTTGAGTAGATATGGGTATATCTATTTAATGAAACACAAGAGTGAAGCATTTGAGAAATTCAAGTAATTCCAAAACGAAGTAGAGAACCAATTGAACAAAAGGATTAAGGCACTACGATCCGATCGTGGTGGTGAATACCTTAGTCTTGAATTTGATTCACACTTGAAAGGTTGTGGTATTATATCACAACTTTCTCCACCCGGAACACCACAACTGAATGGTGTTGCCGAAAGGAGAAATCGAACCCTACTTGATATGGTTCGATCCATGATGAGTCAAACCGAGTTACCGAACTCGTTTTGGGGATTTGCAATCCAAACTGCAATTCTATCTTTAAATAATAGTCCTACTAAAGCCACTGAAAAGATTCCATTTGAGACATGGAAAGGAAGAGTTCCTAATCTATCCTATATGAAAATTTGGGGATGTGATGCTTACGTCAAGGCTAAACCCGACAATAAGCTTGCCCCAAGATCCGAAAAATGCATCTTTGTAGGTTATCCTTTGACCTCTCGAGGTTACTACTTCTACAAACCTCAAGATAACAAAGTGTTTGTGTCTTCCGAGGCTGTCTTCTTAGAAAGCCAGTTTATTTCTAAGAGACAGAGTGGGAGAAATTTTGAACTTGATGAAGTTCAAGAGCCACAAACCGAGGTAGAGACGCAAGAAGATGTTCCTTCGTCGTCTAACGCGGTTGTACCTCCTCCACTAAGAAGGACGGGTCGAGTAATTCGCCATCCCGATCGATATGTGGGACTTATCGAGGAAGATGGAACACTCGATGTGTTGCTTATAGAAAGTGATGAGCCCGCCACCTACAAGACCGCAATCTCTAGTCCAAATTCCTCCTTATGGCTTGAAGCCATGAAGTCCGAAATGGATTCTATGCATGAAAACCAAGTTTGGGACTTGGTAGATTTGCCAAAAGGGGCAAGACCCCTTCAATGCAAATGGATATTCAAAGTCAAGAATGGCATTGAAGGACATGATGATGTCTACAAAGCTAGGCTAGTGGCAAAAGGATTTAACCAAGTCCAAGGTCTCCATTATGATGAGACATTTGCCCCCGTAGCCATGCTAAGATCCATACGGATTTTGTTAGCGATCGCCGCATTTCATGATTATGAAATATGGCAAATGGATGTCAAAACCGCTTTTCTAAATGGGCATTTAGAAGAGGTGGTGTACATGATACAACCCGAAGGTTTTGTTGATTCTGAAAATCCTAACAAAGTGTGCAAGCTTAAGAGATCCATTTATGGTCTTAAGCAAGCATCTAGAAGTTGGAATCATCGATTCAATCATGTTATAAAGGAAAATGGTTTCACTCAAGTGTTGAGGAACCATGTTTATACATGAAATTCAAAGGGAGCAATGTTGTGTTCCTAATCTTGTACGTCGATGACATACTACTCATTGGAAATGATATTCCAATGTTGTCTTCTGTCAAGAAGTGGTTAGGTAACCACTTCCAAATGAAGGATTTAGGAGAGGCACAACGCATATTAGGTATCCGGATCTATAGAGATAGATCCAAGAGGATATTGGCACTAAGTCAAGAGTCTTATGTCGATAAGATTCTTCGACGGTTCAGCATGGACAAATCCAAAAGGGGTTTGGTACCTATGGTAACCGGGACGATATTGAGCAAGACTCAATCTCCCTCCGAGCCCCATGATATTGAACGCATGAAGTTGATCCCTTATGCTTCCGCTGTCGGATCAATCATGTACGCCATGATATGCACACGTCCTGATGTCTCGTATGCTTTGAGTATGACGAGTAGATATCAAGGAAATCCAGGTGAGAGTCACTGGATTGCTGTCAAGAACATCCTTAAGTACTTGAGAAGAACTAAGGATTATATCCTTGTGTTTGGAGGTGACACTGAGTTGCGTGTTAATGGATACACGGACTCAAGTTTTCAAACAGATAGAGATGACTTGAAATCACAAGTCTGGTTTCGTGTTTATGCTCAATGGTGGTGCCGTAGGGGAGAAGCTTCAAGGAAGTCAGAATCATGGATTCTACAACGGAGGTCGAGTACATCGCAAAGATCGAAGTCGCTAAGGAAGTCGTTTGATCGTGCAATTCACTTTAAGGTCTAAAAGTAGTACCTACCGCCAATGATCCCATCACTCTCTATTGTGATAATAGTGGGACGATCTTCCAAGCTAAGGAGCCAAAGTCTAGTAATAGATCTAGACATGTACTTAGAAAGTATCATGTAATAAGAGATTTCATTGAAAGAAAGGAAATTGCGATTTGTAAGGTTGGGACGGATGACAACATAGCCGATCCGCTCACCAAGCCTTTATCGCAGGCTAAGAATGATGGGCATGTTATGTCCATGGGACTTAAACGTGTACCAAGTTTTTGTTAGATTTTGAAATGAAATAAAAGTGTTGTTTTTGTTCATGTTCATAATCACATTTGTCTTTTATCTTTAATTTATACTTTGTTACATCCAAACGGGTTGTAGAGACAATTGAACCCCGTTAAAGTGAACACGGATTAACATAGTATTTGCCCATGGTCACTTGTATGAGGTGACGTCTCGAAGTGACTAGAGTGTGAGGCGATTGATGGCAAGTTCAAGTGCCATAGAGTCATGTGAGATGACTAGTCGATCACATAGGCAGATATGTTAGAACTTTTTGTCGCCCCTTATGACCGCTTATAGAGTTCTGGCAAATTTATATAGCCTGGTCGTGGCGAGAGCTACTATAGTATTCGAATGAGTCGATTCTTTTGACTAAAGACTATTCGCCTAAGATGGCACAGTTTCAGATTAACTTTGATTTGTGTTACTACGACCTTCGTAAATGGGGTCAAATGGGCACATTTTTGGGTTATGATGGTCTGTGGCTAGTCAAGGAATGAGTGCGATAGGAATTGTCCACCCTAGTCAGGGTTATAACAATATCTCAGGGCCACTCGAGGAGTAATGAACTGGAAATGCGTGGCCACGCTCGGAAAGTATCTATGATAGATAAGTCCGGTCAATCAGTTATTCTCCAGATCGAGGAAACCACTCTCGATATGATCACTTGCAAGTACGACCTGAAAGACACCTTGCATTGAGTGGGAGATAGTAATAGGACAAGAGAATTGGTGACGCACACTTGTCGAGGACAAGTGGGAGATTGTTGGGAAATGTGTCCTCAACAATAGTGCGATCATATGATTTAAATATCATTATTAAATCTCATTTTAAAGAATACAATTGGGAAGTATTTTTACCGTCAACAATCGTCAACATATATCGGTAATGATTGGGTCGACTAGAGTTTGACATTACCGTCGTGTGACGGTGATCGCTGACCCCTAGGTCATACCTATAGGGCAATACTCTTAATTGATCATTTAATTAATCGTATAATGTTACGAGTTAATTAAATTACTTGAAAAATTGACGAACGATTTTGAAGTAAAATTTACGTATCAAATTGAAATATGATTAAATGAGATACTATCCGAGTAATCGAATTGTATTATTACTCGGATGAAATTATTGTTTAAGGAAACGATTGGATTTGAATGAATCATTATAAATGCGATTTATAAATTGGTAAAATTTTGGTACAAGTAATTATGATATTACTAAGTCGATTTTTGTATGTGACGTATTTTTGATATTACGTTGATTTTTAATATGTTAAAAATACATAACAAATTTATGTGACATGTAACATGTGACATATTGACAATTGACAAAAATAATATGGAATCCATATTATACATGTGCCAAAAATTTGGAGGAGGATTAGGATTAATATTGTGTTTACAATTAGTGGTAAACATAATGATTAAAATAGGAGAGTAGCCATGCAACCCTATTTACCTTGTGAAGGCAAACTAATGCATGCATTGGGTCTTTTTCTTCCCCTCTCCTCTCCTCTTACACGGTTCACAAAAGAAAAAAAAAAGGGTTTTGTCTTTTATTTATGAATATACACTACATGCTAGTTGGTAGATATTCATTCATTCTTACTTCAAAATATTTTAGAAAGAGAAAAACCTCTAAAAATCCCTCTCCTCTAACCGGTTTTAGAGAGTAAAAACCAAACAATTTTGGTTCAATTTTTCACTAAGATTAATATTATACTAGCTCAAATAATATTAATTAGATTAAGAGTTAGCTTTGGGTATTATTCCTAAGGAGAGATCCTACACTTGGATCTTGTTCTTCCATTAAGGAAAGCTCAAGAACAAAAGAAAAGGAGATTTCTTTTGTGCCCATTTGAACCGAAATTTCAATGTAAGGATATGATTTCTTCTCTTTTATTATATTGTTTGCATGCATAAAATCCGTTTTAATTTTATGACAATTAATTTATAACATATATGAGTATGTTAGTATGTATATGAATCTACATTTCCTTCAATTTGTTGTAGTTTTAACTTATGCACATGTGATGCTTGATAAAATGCTTGATTGACAACCTAGTATGAATCTCTTATCCATTCAACAAGACTTGTAAGACATAAACCAACTCAAGGCTTGTTAACCATGCATATAGTTGAATAGGAAGAAATTAAGTCGACTTGTAGGTGTTGTAAAGTCTTGACCGACTCGGCTCCGAGACCCAAATCTTCCTAGGAATTGTAAGATATAAATTAACTCGATTCCACTACAACAATAATTTGCTTGCATCTATGATACTTGTTTATGTTATCTCACCATGATTCCCTTATGAACCCATGACACTGATGTGACTCATATTTAAGCGTATTTAGTCCCCGAATTAGCCTCATTCCTATGCTTTTTAGTGCATAATTGGGGCATTTACTATCTTTTGTTTCCCGTTTTTCATATTCTTTGAGGTTTTGTTCCCTTGGTAGGAAAGGAGTGCAAACCTTGCATTTTCATGGCAAAACGGAGCTAAATTGATCAAATTCAATGACCAAGCATCAAAGGGAAGACGATACTAGAAGGCCTATGTAGATAATAAAGTAGATTGGGCAATGATGAAAGGATCCTTGCATCCCCAACAAGATCCCCAAGGATTGTTGAGGAAAGAAGAAAATAAAAATGTTGACCCCCGATCCGAGCGTCTCCCTGCCCAGGACGAGCGTCTCCCTGCCAAGATGCTCGTCTTGAGGCCAACAGATCCGAGCGTCTCTCCCCTGATCCGCTCAGATTCCCTTGCAGAACCCACCATGCTTACTGCATAGACGCTCGGGACGCGCAGATTTCCTGAAGACTACCAAAACGGAGATGAGCATCTCCTTGGAGAGGAGCACTTCCTCAACTTTTCTTAAGGGTCTTAATAGTCATTTAAGCCCTTAGTAACCCTAATCCTTGTACCTAATCTCTAGTATAAATACCCCATTGGACTACCTAGATTAGCATGTCATCTTAATAGGATCTTAATCTTATCTTAATTAAGTCTCAATACTCTCTTAATCTTGTAATCAATTCTTAATTTAGCATTAATACAAATCTCCTTTCTTAATCTTTCCTTAATTTCTCTATTGTTCATCATTTATTTTGGGTAATTAGAAGATTATTTGGGTTTATTTGGAGGATTGACAACCTTCCATCAATCATCAAGTACCTCTATTATTCTTTGCTTTATTATTTGGAATCATCTTTATAGGTATAATTCTCTCTTAATCCCTTTTTAATTATTGTTAATCATCTTCATTTGTTCATCATGTTTTGCCTTGCGAGTATGATTGACAACCTTGTTAGCATGTTATACTTGATAATGAGTGAGTAGTTTCCTTAACTACGGTTAATGGGGAATTAGGGGAAACCAACATGTGGATTGATTCATACTTAATCTAATATGTTTTCATAATTAATTTGCTTGCTTGTTGTGATTCCAATTTATGCACATGTTATGTTTGATGAAATGCGACCCTATGAATCCTTGCATTTTTTACCCATCACTTACCTTTTCAATAAGACTTGTAAGACATAAACCGACTCGAGTCTCATTAGACGATGCATAAAGTTGGATATGAAGGATTAAGTCAACTTGTTGGTATTGTACAATTTAATCGATTCGGCTCCGGGACCCAAACCTTCTTAGGGATTGTAAGATATACACTAACTCGACCCCATTACAACAATAAGTGCTTGCACCTAGTAGAGAACATGTTTGTATGATCAAATCCCATGAATCCCCTATGAACCCATGACACCTTAGTACTTTCAATCAATTGTTTACAATTCTTTTTAATCATCTTGCTTGTTTTAATTGCTTTGCTTTTATATTGTTGATTAGTTTAGTTGATCTTCTACCTCAACCCTAATTGTGACACCCTTAGACACAACCATTTGCAATCGAAAATCCTACATCAATACCCGTCCCTTGGGATCCAACCTTTACTTACCTCTTTACTAAGAGTAGAGTAGTTTATGAAGTTATAAATATTGTTTTGGTCTAGATAACTTTTGATGACGAGTAACAAAACCGAATTCGACCAAAAATGGCGCCGTTGCCGGGGACTGTGTTAACTTGATTTGATTTTCTTTGATTGTTTTTAGTTGTGTCTTTCTTTACCTTAGGGAAGTCAAACTCCTCAAGGTTTGTTCTAATTGTTTTCAAGTTATTTGATATTTTGCATGTCTAGGAGATCACTAGGTAACTTGTTACCCATTGATCTTGAAATTGAAAGAACTTTGACTAACAATAGAAGACTTGCTAGAAATACTTTGAGAGGTATTGGTGAGATTGTAGACATTCAACCAAATAACATTGAGTTAATCAACCCTTTTGCAAGAGAAGGAGAGGATAACCCAACACATAACCAACCACAAAATCAACCCACAACATAAATTTTCATCACATTCCGTACCAACCGAGGAGAACCTACCAAATGGTACTCCTACCCCAGAACACTTAACCGGTAATTTCATTTCAAAATCCGCATTTATACAATTAATTGAGAGAAGTCAATTTGGGGGGATGCCTAGTGAAGACCCTCATTCTCATATGGAGACTTTTTGTGACTATTGTGATGCGATTTCTCAAACCGGAGTGACTCAAGACCAAACTCGATGGGTCTTATTTCCTTTTTCTTTGATTGGTTCCGCGAAACAATGGTTGAAGAGCCTAAACAAGGCTACTCTTGGTATTGACTCTTGGTAGAAATTGGCACTTGCTTTCTACAAGAAATTCTATCCTCCGGAAAAGACTAACATGTTGAGAGCCCAAATCACCGGGTTCAAACAAAGGGATGAGGAATCTTTGTATGAAGCATGGGAGAGATTCAAGGATACTTGTTGATCTTGTCCACACCATGGACTTAGCGAGTGGTTCCTTGTACAACAATTTTGGAACGGTCTATATGAATACTCCCGAAATATTCTCAATATGGGATCAAATGGTATGTTTACCAAAGTTGATGATAATCAAACATGGAACAAGATTGAGGAAATAGCGGTCCATAACTCACAATATAGTAGACCTAGGAAGGCTACTAGAGGAGGAAAGCATGAAGTGGACTCTATTACTTAATTGGGTGCTCAACTTAGTGCTCATATTGACACCATTAATTTGAAGTTTGAGAAGGATATGGCTAGACTTGAAGAGGCCTCCAAATCACCTAAGCAACATGTTAATGCCATAGTGGCATCTTCATCAATTCCAAGTAGAGTATGCGAGAGTTGTGGAACTTTGGGACATGACCAAAGTGAATGTAGGGGAACAAGTGAATGCTTTCCAAGCATACAAGAGTGGAACCCCTTATTTCAACTATTACAATGAAAACACCAAATTCCATCCCAACCTTTCATACAAAAGCCAAAATGTTCAAAACCCTCAAACAACATACACCCCACCTTCAATGAGAAACCAAGCTCAAAGACCCTTTTACAATCAAAACCAAAGTTATCAAAATCAACCTCCATACAATCAAACAAATGACCAAGGTTTTGATGTTCAAAAACCGGTCGTCCTAATGCAAAAGAACCAACAAGAATTTTTCACTCAAATGCAAAAGGATAGCCAAGCAAAAGACATAACCATTAACAACATACTAGCTCACACAAAGATGTTGGAGACCCAAATGTCTCAATTAGAATCTTCTAGTTCACAAACACAAAATGGGCAATTACCACCTCAAGGTAATCCCCCAAGACAAGAATCGGTGAGTGCCATCCGTTTGAGGAGTAGTACAAGGTATGAAGGGCCAAAGAGGCCCATTGATGAAGATGTTGTGAATGCTAGTGACAAGGAAAGAGTTGTTGAAGGCTCTAAGAAAGAAGAAGAGCCCACTACCATTCAAGAAGTTTTAAAGGAGAATGAAGATAATGCTAAAGAGAAGGAGCCTATTGTGATTCGACTTCCATTTCCAAGTCGTCAAGCTAAGCCTAAGTTTGATGAACAAATTGGGAAGTTTATGGAGATTGTCAAGAACTTGGAAGTCTCAATTCCATTTACGGAATTAATCAATCATGTTCCGGCCGATGCGAAATACATGAAAGATATTCTTACAAAGAAGAAATCCATCCGGAAACTTTAG
Source organism: Silene latifolia (assembly GCF_048544455.1). Taxonomy (NCBI): domain Eukaryota; kingdom Viridiplantae; phylum Streptophyta; class Magnoliopsida; order Caryophyllales; family Caryophyllaceae; genus Silene; species Silene latifolia. Next base: position 125,885,371 of record NC_133537.1, on the reverse strand, counting down.
ACTATTTCTTTCACTAAGGTGAGTAGTGCCATCATACAAGGAAGTTCACCTCCAAAACTAAAGGATCCGGGAAGCTTCTTTATTCCATGTACCATTGGCGACACCACAATCAACAAAGCTCTATGTTACCTTGGGGCAAGTGTGAGTGTCATGCCATATTCGGTGTGCAAAAGGTTAGGAATGGGAGAGCTTAAGTGCACTAATATCACACTTCAAATGGCGGATCGATCAACGAAGAAACCTTTAGGGGTATGGGAAGATGTGCCGGTAAGAATTAACAAGTTCTTCATCCCGGTGGACTTTGTTATTGTTGATATGAAAGAAGAATCCAACATTACTATCATTTTAGGAAGACCCTTCTTACACACCGCGGGAGCGGTGATTGACGTGAAACATGGAGAGCTCACACTCGAAGTGGGAGATGAAACAATCACTTTTAATCTTGACAAGACAATGAGAGCTCCCCGACTGCATGAGCCATGTTTCATGGTTGAACATTATAGCCGAGAAAGTGATAGGAAGAAGTTGGCATCTCAATGCAAAGAACAAGCTATGGGTAAAGAATCACCACCCATATGGGAGAAGAAAATGGGTAATCTCCAAGATGCTCCATCCAAAGAGCAAGAATGTTTCAACAAGAATGAGAGCTTGAATAGCTCACCACCACTCATGACAAGAGAAGAAGAAGGCCACATTGGCCATAATGACAAGAAGAAAGTGGAGTTGTTCTCATCAACTCATGATACTATTGGGGAACAAGTAGATGAAGTATGCGGTCTTTGGGATGATGAGTTTGAAGGGTTATTAAATCCTTATATTGGTAATGTTATGACCCAAGACCACAATGAAGAACAACATGTGCAAAGGTCTATTGAGGATCTTTATCATGACAATGAACAAGCTTTTGACTACTTCTTCAAGTTGTTGAGCATCATCAACAACACCTTGGCTATGCCCCCTTGACATCTCATTCATGGATGAGAGTTTGGTGGAGTCCTCCCTAAACCACCATTCGTAAATATTCTAACCCCTTAACTTGCATTTTACTTATTGTACTGCATTTTTGTCAATTTTGGATTTGAATTTTTATGCCTTGAACAAGATTTTCATTTCGAGAGAAAGTGAGGGAGGGACTTATATGTTTCTTGATGCGTAGTGTTTTGACATAGTATGGGAATAACAATTGCCTAGGTTATCCAAGCCTTTGTAGTGCCCCCATAATGAAGACCAAAGAAATGAAGAGTAAATGACACAGGTTATGAAATACCCATGGATGGAACTGAATTCGTGAGGTAGAGGGACAATCCGAGCAGCCCGACAAGAATCCGCTCATCCTAAAAGACAATCCAAGCGTCCTAGGAAGTAGACGCACGTCCTGAGAGAGCTGGTAAGAAAAAAATTTGGTCTGACTGAAGATCCGAGCGTCTCCACAGAGAATCCGCTCGTCTCAGTCAAGACGCTCGTCCCGACAAAGATCTGCTCGTCTTATTGCTGTTAAAATTTGGGATTTCTCCCTAACAAGGAATCCGAGCGTCCTCAAGTAAATCCGCTCGTCTCCTCAGAAAGACGCTCGTCTTCCTCAAAAGATGCTAGTCTCAGCACGGTCTTATTTTCTGAAGCGAACTGAAGCAGAATTCGAGCGTCCCGACCCAGAATCCGCTCGTCTCCCTTGTGTAATTCAAATCCAACGGGATTAAAACCCCACCTTTCCCATTTCATTTTACTCATTCAAAACACAATCACATCTCCAAAACCCTTAAAACCCTCAATCCCTCCATCCACAAAAATCAAATTTCTCAACCAAATTCACCCAAATTAATTCCAAACTCCCTCAAAACTCAAACAAATCACCCCTTTGTCAACAACAAGCAATTAAAACACCAAAATCTTCAAAGTTTGAATCGATTTTTAGGATACAAGGCAAAATTCAACTATCCTAAATCGATTTGGGTCTTATTGAAACTTGAAATAATCAAGCATACCTTTGGTGTTACTACATACAAGGAGAAGATGGCTAGGACAAAAGGTGGAAGCAAGGCACCTCCAAAGAACAATCTCTCAAAAAGACAACAAGCTCTACAAGCTTCAAAGGCTTTAGTGGTTCAAAGTGCAAGTATGGAGATTCAAGAGACTACTCCTCCTATGGTGGAAACTACTACTTCTACTCCGGTTTTTGAGCAACTAGATGATTATCCGGAGGTAATTTTCGCATTCGATGCCCATAGGAAGAAATTTTTATCTCTTGCTAAGAAATCTATTTTACCCGCCAAGTTCATATGCCAAGAGACTTTGACCAAGTTGGGTGTCTTAGAACAAACAAAGAATTTCTTCGAGTCCATGGGATTGCTTACTTTGTTTAATATGCAAGAGTTGACCTACTCATCCCTCACCTTGGAGTTTTTAAGCTCATTGAAAGTTACAAAGGTGGAGACTCGAACAAACATTGAATTCCGCCTTGAGAATGTTGATAGGAAAATGTCTTATGCCGAGTTTGGTAAAGTTTTTGGCCTTAGCAATGATTCGACCTATGTGAAGAAACCCGTCACAAAATATGATCCCGCTCCTTTATGGAAGGCTATTACCGGGAGAAAGTTCACATCTCACCATGATTTTCGTGCCCTTTACGTCCATCATCCGGGCATAAGGGTGTGGCACAAGGTTGTTGGGCATACTTTGATTGCTAGAAAGGGAACAAACCACTTCACCGAGCTTGATTTTATTTATCTCGAGTCAACCTTGAATGTTGGTAGAGAGTTCACCAAGAGGTAAAATATTCTTCGACTTTTGATCGAGATGTGGCTCAATATCGACCAAGGAAAGGAAGGCACGGCCTTTATTGTTAATGGGGGATTGGTAACTTATTTGGCAAAACACTTCAACCGGGACTTCAACAAAGATGGAACATATAAACCGGTTAAGGGAGGCCATATCATTGATCTAGCCACCATGGTTCAAAAATTCAAATGGGTCAAGAATGATACTCTTGACGACAAATTTGGGTGGTTAACAAAAGATGCCACGTCCTTCACTTTACCGAACAAAAATTGCCGATTAAATGTCCATAGGCCACACCACCTTCTCCCACTCTCCGAGGAAGCCGATTACATTATACAACATCAAAGGGAGGACATTGCCGAGCCCTCGTCCTCTATTATCCCTCCACCCTACCCATTCACCTACCATGAGTTTCAACCCGAAAATGTTAAGGCGGGGAATGACTACTTGACCTTTTTGATGCAACAAATACACAAGCAAGCTTATGAGGATAGAGTCGATACTTATAGAGCACAATATCCGCCCCTCCTACATCTAGCTAGGCAAGGACTTCTTGACCCCTCTTGTCCTTTGCCTAGTTGGGCGGATAAGGAAGTCTTCTTTCCTAGTGCTTCTAGGGGTGCTAGGTTGGGTGAAGAGGAGGTTGTTGTTGAGAGTGGTGAAAAAGAAGATGAAGAAAATGATGAAGAAAATGAAGAATGTAACAACCCGGATTATATAACAAGGGAAAACTTAAATAAAATAAATATCAGAGTACGATACTGATAAAAGGGTCAAGGTGGCGGAAACACCTGACCAATCTGGTTTGCTACTAAAACCAAAACAAACTAATACATTATTCAAAGGTTCTCATAACATGAAAACAAACTCCTAATTTATTATTCATCTCGCCGCACATCACTTCCCCAGCAAGATATGATCCAAACAGCAAACATCTGAAAAACTTGAGAATGAGGGTCGTCAATCAGTGAGGAGTAACTAGATGCTCTCCCAGTCATGTTTACAACAATTGAATATAATTTACAATCATTAACAAATGAAATGTAAAACCAGTAAACATGCGAGATCATCTATACTCATGAAAACCCAACAAAGCTTACCATGTCTTATTAACCTTAGACGCATGCAATCATGCAAACTTAGACCATATGCAATCACTAGACCGTGAACACTTACAGGACTAGTAGTGACAAACGACCCACAACAACCTAAGGCACAAAGCTAGCATTGAAGCATAGCAAACATGGTGACACACAATCCACAGCAACAGAAGGCACAAAGCTAGCAACAAAGCATAGCGAATAGAGCGAACGCCCGTTAGAGCGTATAACCACTGCCTCCATCTGTGTGGAGCGTATAACCACTGCTTCCATCGGTGCTATGTATAGCGTATAACCACTGCCTATATGTCTAAGACCTGGCCAGACTCTCGGTAAACGAAACGACACTCGGGACCCAGAGCGTATAACCACTGCCTTTAGCCACCCCCGAACATAGACCAAACAAATCCCGCATCAACGGGTAGCGTTGGTTCATTCCGATAGTATATAACTGATACTACCATCATCTATTCCAACTAGCAAACAAACCAATGCATAGTATAACTGACCGTACTAACATGCGTGAACAACATCACGACTCAACTCGTAGGATAGTATAACTGACCATCCTACTTATCATATGAATAAGAGTAACCAAAGATATATGCAACCACAAGGACATAACACGTTGAACACAATACAACATATGAAACAAGTATAAGAAACCAATGTTATAGTAACTTCAGCTATAACATTAATATTAACCATGCAATGTTATAGTAACCCTAACCATAACATAAACTCTGGATGCGAGGTTATAGTAACCTCCACTATAACTTCAACATATATAACTTGAAGTTATACTTGTGGGGTAATATCCGTATACTACCCTTTAATTATAGGATTATAACGCAAAATTTACATGTGATTATAGTCATAAAACGAAAAACATAATGAAACGATTAAGATGTAGAAATAACCTTCGGTCCTAGTGCAAAAGGCAATGAGAGATCAAAGTAGACCTCCTCCTAAATGATGCACCCAAGATGGTCCGAGAAATGCCCTTGTGCTAGAGAGAATCCCCTAATTGCCTTGCAATATTGAGGGGATTGTTTTTGTGAGTTTGTGTTGGATGAGAGATCCGAGTTTCGAGAGGCACAATTCCCAAAACCCTAGAAAAATTACAAATGAATGATTAGGTTAGAAGGGAGGAGAAACCCTCCCTTTTGTGCTCTCTCACTCGGCAAAACCGAAGCCCACAAGGGGAAGTGGGCTTCCACTTCCTCTTGGTTTTAACTCGTGGTCCGGTTCGTTAAATTCTAAATGTATATGACGCGTTTCATTATAAATCACATCGGTTATCGGATATTAAAGCATCAACTAATAATACGGATTAGTTGAATTATTAATACATGTCCGACAAAGACAATATTGTATAATTAGATTCAATATACATTTAATTAAATATAAAACGCTTATATTCAATTTGCGAATTAATCGCTTAATTCGCTTAGCCATTATTATTTAATCCGTATTAAATAAAATATCTCAACATCACATTTTTGACTAATTATTAGTCAAAAAACTCGTACTAACCGGTTAGTCAAAATTGGCATCTACATGACCGTATTTTCATACCGTCACATCTCTCAAACGTATCCTATAGGTGTGACTTTTAGGGACCAGTTGATCACCGCCATCCGTATGACAATAACGTCAAACTTATCTAGCAAGCCAACCGTTATTGATAAACGTGGATCAACCGATAATAATACCAAAAGTATGCCCTTTGATCCTTTTAGAGATTTATAAGTCCTTGCACTAATCACAAGGACACCAACCCCAACAAGCTCCCACTTGTCCGTACAAGTGTATGTGCAATGACGTTATCCGCACTAACCGGAGGACACAAGCTCCAACAAACTCCCACTTGTCCGTACAAGTGTATGTGCGATAACCGATTCTCATATTCATTTAAAATTTCTCCCACTCAATGTAAAACAATTTGCAGATCCGGATCCACAAAGGTCGTATTTTACAATCGATCTGTATCTAGAGTGGTTTCCCCGACTAGAGAGTAACTTAACCGATAAAACGAATCCGTATCCGAGCATGGCCATGCATTTCGATTCTGACTCCTCGAGTGGCCCCGAGAAATATCTAGTACCGATAAAGGCTGAATATTTCCTTCAACTCGACTCCTTCCGATCTAAGCACAACATGAAATGACCCGTAAAAAATCTACTTGGCCCCCTGTTACGGATGACCGTGAGAAAGAAACCAAAGTCACCCAAAATCTGCCTTAGTCTCAAGAGGCAATCGATAGTCAAAAGAATCGACTCTTAGGATCACCATGGAAGTCCTATCCACGACCGGGCACCTAATGTTATAAAACATTTAGGACTCCACGTCGATGTCACAATTGTGTCCTACGAAATATCCGTATAAATCGCCTCTCGTGATTGGTCACCAACTGGTTGACTTATGGCTCGTTGAACCCACCATCAACCAACGTCACAAAATAATTGCCAGAGTTATCAGCTCATGTGGGCAATTAAGGACTGAAAAATATAATGTTTGTTCAGTTCACTTTGTGGTGTTCAAAATTTGTCGTACAAATCCACATGAAAAACAAAATATATATATAAAATATCAAAACGATGATGTCGTATAGAGTACAAAAGGGAATGAATCTAATCCATAAAAGAGTACTACAACTTAGGAACACATTTAATTCCCATGGAATTAACATGCCCTTCATGCTTATCTTGTCGTAATGCTTTAGTGAGAGGATCTGCTATGTTATCATCGGTAGCAATCTTGTCTATCACTACTTCCTTTTGCTCCACGTAATCTCGGATTAGATGAGCTTTCCGTTGTACATGTCTAGACTTGTTGCTAGACTTTGGCTCCTTAGCTTGAAGATGGCACCACTATTGTCGCAATAGATGGTGATCGGGTCATTCGAACTAGGCACTACGGATAGCCCATGTAAGAATTGACGCATCCATATCGCTTCCTTTGTAGCTTCGCACGCGCATAGTACTCGACTCGGTCGAGAATCTGCTTGTAACAGTTTGTTTCGAACTCTTCCACTGATCGCAGCGCCATTAAGAGTAAAAACGAATCCAGACCGAGATTTCGAGTCATCACGATCCGTTTGGAAGCTAGCATCTCACAGAACCGGTTGCGCATAGCTTTTGAGAGCCTCCATAAGTCAATGCCCAATCTTTAGTCCTCCGTAGGTACTTAAGAATGTTCTTGACAGCCAGCCAATGTGATTCACCTGGATGCTGTTGGAATCGACTTGTCATACTCAATGCATATGCCACGTCTGGACGTGTGCATATCATGGCATACATGATTGATCCTATAGCCGAAGCATAAGGAATCCGTGCCATGCGCTCTTTCTCTTCCGGTGTCTCTGGTGCCTGAGACTTGCTCAAATGCACCCCTGGAGCCATAGGAAGAAACCCCTTCTTGGAGTTAGTCATGCTGAATCTCTCTAGGACTTTGTCTATGTAAGATTCCCGATCGAGAGATAACATCCGTCGTGATCTATCTCGATAGATACGGATGCCTAGAATTCTTTGTGCCTCTCCCAGATCTTTCATCTGGAAATGGTTTTTCAACCATACTTTCACCGAAGTTAAGAGAGGTATGTCATTCCCAATCAGGAGTATGTCGTCAACATACAATATTAGGAAGACAATCTTGCTCCCACTCGACTTGATATATAGACATGGTTCCTCGACCGATCGAGTAAATCCATTCTCTTTTATCACTTGGTCGAAGCGATGATTCCAACTCCTTGATGCTTGCTTAAGTCCATAAATGGAACGCTTAAGCTTGCACACTTTCTTAGGATGTACTGGATCGATGAAACCTTCGGGTTGTACCATGTACAACTCTTCCTCCAAAAAGCCGTTTAAGAAGGCGGTTTTCACGTCCATTTGCCAAATTTCATAGTCATGAAAAGCGGCAATCGCTAAGATAATCCGAATGGAACGCAGCATGACTACGGGTGCAAAAATCTCATCGTAGTGCAAACCTGGCACTTGGGTGAAACCTTTAGCAACTAGTCGTGCTTTGTAGATATCTTGTTGACCTTCCACAGAATGCTTTATCTTGTAGAGCCATTTGCATTGAAGGGGACGAACCTTAGCAGGTAAGTCAACAAGATCCCACACGTTGTTCTCATACATGGAGTCCATCTCGGATTGCATGGCCTCAAGCCATAGCTTTGAGTCGAATCGGTCATGGCACCTTTATAGGTTGCGGGTTCACTACTCGTTAAGAGTAGAATGTCATCTATGTCATGTTCCTCGACTGCACCAATGTATCCGTCCGGAGGAATAGAGACTCTTCCCGACCTCCTAGGTTCCTCAGGAATGTTAACCGTAGCCGGGATTGAAGGAATAGGTTCCTCCAATAGTTGCTCGGTATTTGGTTCTGGAATCTCCGACAGGTCGAAGGTTCTATCACTCTTTGCATTCTCGAGAAATTCCTTCTCTAAGAATGTCGCACTAGCCGCAACAAAAACACGTTGTTCGGTTGGCGAATAGAAGTAATGACCAAGCGTTCCTTTAGGATAACCTATAAAGTATGTCTTGACCGATCGCGGGCCGAGCTTATCCTCGTGTCTCCACTTGACATAAGCCTCGCAGCCCCAAACCCGTATAAAGGACAAGTTAGGGACCGTTCCCTTCCATAGTTCATATGGAGTCTTGTCAACAAATTTAGACGGACTTCGGTTAAGTATTAGAGCGGCCGACAAAAAGAGCATAACCCCATAATGAATCGTAAAAAACCGTGTGACTCATCATGGATCGAACCATATCAAGTAGTGTTCGATTTCTCCGTTCGGACACACCATTCAAATTGAGGTGTTCCAGGTGGAGTTAATCGTAGGGCAATCCCACAATCCTTTAGGTGTTGATCAAACTCGTGAGAAAGATACTCGCCACCACGATCCGAACGTAGTGTTTTAATCTTTCTACCTAATAGGTTCTGCCTATTCTCGGTATTCTTTGAATTTCTCAAAGGATTCACTTTTGTGCTTCATTAAGAAGACATAGCCATATCTACTTAAATCGTCCGTGAAAGTGATGAAATACCTATAGCCTTCTCGTGCGGTGATTGACATAGGGCCACATACATCCGTGTGTATGAGTCCTAATAGGTCAGCAGCGCGCATTCCAACACCTTTGAAGGAAATCCGAGTCATCTTACCGATGAGACATGATTCACACGTGCCAAATGATTGAAAATCAAAGGCCGAGATAGCTCCATTTTTGATGAGTTGTTTTACGCGTTTCTCATTAATGTGTCCCATACGGCATTGCCATAGATACGTTTGATCTTTGTCACCAACCTTTAACTTTTTATTCATTACGTGTAATATTTCGGTGGTCCGATCTAAAACATAAATTCCGTTCATGGAGACTCGCTTTTTGCCAGAATCATATCGTGTAATGAGAAAATGCAAGTATTATTTTCTATTACAAATGAAAAACCAAGTTTATCAAGTGCGTAAACCAAATAATGTTTTTCTAAAGACTAGGTACATAATAGCAGTCATATAATGACAACTCAAATCCGCTAGGAAGTTGGATCACATATGTCCCCTTTGAGATGGCAGCCACTCTTGCTCCATTCCCGACACGCAGTCCACCTCACCCTTTACGAGGGGTTCGATGTTTCGGAGCCCCCGCACATGATTACACAGATGAGAACCACAACCAAGATCAAGTACCCAAGTTCCGGAACTTGCGTGGTTAATCTCAATCATATGAATAAAAGTAGAAGAGAGAGAAGACATACCAACAGGTTTAACACGACCTGCCTTTAAGTCCTCATGATAAACAGGACATGTACGCCTCCAATGCCCAGTCTTGTGGCAATGATGGCATTCCATGTTTTCATTCTTGCTCTTTGTCGTGCCTGATGAGGTGCTCGACTCACCAGGCCCACTCTTACCTGAACCCGACTTCTTGAACTTTGGTTTACCTACTGCTAGGTTTGCCTGAGCTTTGCCCTTACCTTTCCCTTTGTTTGACACAACGAGGACATCTTGTTTCAAGCTCCCACTGAACTTCATGTCCTTCTCGGTCTGTACGAGAAGGGAGTGTAGTTCGTGTGGGGTTTTCTTCAAGTCATTCATATAGTAATTCGCTCTAAATTGCGAAAAACCATCGTGGAGTGAATGAAGCATGCGGTCGATAACAATGTTCTCGCTGATGTTACAATTAAAGGTCTCCAGCTTCTCGACATTCTCAATCATGCTGAGAATGTGTGGGCTAACTGTTTGGCCCTTCTGGAGTCTCGCATCAAAGAAACGAGTGGTATGCTCATAGGTCACGATTCTCGGTGCTTTCGAGAATTCCTTAGTGAGCGTGGTGAAAATCTTGTTTGCACCATGGGCTATGAAGCGTTTCTGCAAATTGGATTCCATTGCAAAAATGAGTACGTTTTTAATCGCACCCGCTTCCATACGTAAATCATTAAACTTGGTGATTTCAAAGACTCTAGCCGTGGGGCCTGGGTTTGCCGGGAGGGGCTCTAATAGATATTTGAGCTTCCCGTCACCGCGGCAAAGATTCCGTAATGCCGCCTCCCGCTCCAAAGTTTGATCCATCATTCTTCAGCCTAGTGGACTGATTCATCTGATTCATGAAGATCCGAAGCCGGGACTCACGGTCCAATGTGGCACTTGGCATTGGGTTATCGTGAGAACCAGCCATTTGTTATTTAGCGCTTTAAAAGTTCGTGATCTACACTGAAAAGAAAGAAAAACAAAACGAAATAAGCAACTCATCGAGGTGATTTAAGTCTATTTAAAATTCATTTTAACATGTAGACTCAATGCACTTGCATAATTGATCTCCTCAAGAATGATACAAGTGATCCCAAGACTCAATTTCTGTAAATTGATAAGCCAACTGTTTAGCTAATTCTTCCCTAAGAACTCTTGGTCGATAGATTTCCGTAAATCCTATCTATAGTCCACCATAGTCACAGGATCGTTTAGTGACCATAGTGTTAAGATAAAATAGGTCAATCGGTTCCAACTTACCCGACGTAGAAGGGGTCATATTATGCCTACCGACGAAGAAGGGACTCATTGGAGTTTGACCTATAAAGACCGTTCTCAATTTTTGTTTATACGAGGAAGATCCCATCAACTAAATTATAATTCATATTAAGTGAACGAATAACTAGCGTCTGCGTGAATGAATTAATTCGGATGATGGCTTAAAATCGTGTGACATGAGAATGTCAATGAAAACTAACTCGTGACCTCTATATGTGTCAGTTTTCATGCAATAATTAGGTTAGAAGGGAGGAGAAACCCTCCCTTTTGTGCTCTCTCACTCGGCAAAACCGAAGCCCACAAGGGGAAGTGGGCTTCCACTTCCTCTTGGTTTTAACTCGTGGTCCTGGTTCGTTAAATTCTAAATGTATATGACGCGTTTCATTATAAATCACATCGGTTATCGGATATTAAAGCATCAACTAATAATACGGATTAGTTGAATTATTAATACATGTCCGACAAAGACAATATTGTATAATTAGATTCAATATACATTTAATTAAATATAAAACGCTTATATTCAATTTGCGAATTAATCATTAATTCGCTTTAGCCATTATTATTTAATCCGTATTAAATAAAATATCTCAACATCACATTTTTGACTAATTATTAGTCAAAAAACTCGACTAATCGGTTAGTCAAAATTGGCATCTACATGACCGTATTTTCATACCGTCACATCTCTCAAACGTATCCTATAGGTGTGACTTTTAGGGACCAATTGATCACCGCCATCAGTATGACAATAACGTCAAACTTATCTAGCAAGCCAACCTTTATTGATAAACGTGGATCAACTGATAATAATACCAAAAGTATGCCCTTTGATCCTTTTAGAGATTTATAAGTCCTTGCACTAACCGTTAAGGACACCAACCCCAACAAGCTCCCACTTGTCCGTACAAGTGTATGTGCAATGACGTTATCCGCACTAACCGGAGGACACAAGCTCCAACAAACTCCCACTTGTCCGTACAAGTGTATGTGCGATAACCGATTCTCATATTCATTTAAAATTTCTCCCACTCAATGTAAAACAATTTGCAGATCTGGATCCACAAAGGTCGTATTTTACAATCGATCTGTATCTAGAGTGGTTTCCCCGACTAGAGAGTAACTTAACTGATAAAACGAATCCGTATCCGAGCATGGCCATGCATTTCGATTCTGACTCCTCGAGTGGCCCTGAGAAATATCTAGTACCTGATAAAGGCTGAATATTTCCTTCAACTCGACTCCTTCCGATCTAAGCACAACATGAAATGACCCAGAAAAAATCTACTTGGCCCCCTGTTACGGATGACCGTGAGAAAGAAACCAAAGTCACCCAAAATCGCGCCTTAGTCTCAAGAGGCAAATGATAGTCAAAAGAATCGACTCTTAGGATCACCATGGAAGTCCTATCCACGACCGGGCACAGAATGTTATAAAACATTTAGGACTCCACGTCGATGTCACAATTGTGTCCTACGAAATATCCGTATAAATCGCCTCGTGATTGGTCACCAACTGGTTGACTTATGGCTCGTTGAACCCACCATCAACCAACGTCACAAAATAATTGCCAGAGTTATCAGCTCATGTGGGCAATTAAGGACTGAAAAATATAATGTTTGTTCAATTCACTTTGTGGTGTTCAAAATTTGTCGTACAAATCCACATGAAAAACAAAATATATATATAAAATATCAAAACGATGATGTCGTATAGAGTACAAAAGGGAATGAATCTAATCCATAAAAGAGTACTACAACTTAGGAACACATTTAATTCCCATGGAATTAACATGCCCTTCATGCTTATCTTGTCGTAATGCTTTAGTGAGAGGATCTGCTATGTTATCATCGGTAGCAATCTTGTCTATCACTACTTCCTTTTGCTCCACGTAATCTCGGATTAGATGAGCTTTCCGTTGTACATGTCTAGACTTGTTGCTAGACTTTGGCTCCTTAGCTTGAAGATGGCACCACTATTGTCGCAATAGATGGTGATCGGGTCATTCGAACTAGGCACTACGGATAGCCCATGTAAGAATTGACGCATCCATATCGCTTCCTTTGTAGCTTCGCACGCGGCATAGTACTTTGACTCGGTCGTAGAATCTGGCCAGAATGGTTTGTTTCGAACTCTTCCAAAATGATCATGCAGCCATTAAGAGTAAAAACGAATCCAGATCGAGATTTCGAGTCATCACGATCCGTTTGGAAGCTAGCATCTCGAATCCGGTTGCGCATAGCTTTTGAGAGCCTCCATAAGTCAATGCCCAATCTTTAGTCCTCCGTAGGTACTTAAGAATGTTCTTGACAAAAGCCAATGTGATTCACCGGATGCTTTGTTGGAATCGACTTGTCATACTCAATGCATATGCCACGTCTGGACGTGTGCATATCATGGCATACATGATTGATCCTATAGCCGAAGCATAAGGAATCCGTGCCATGCGCTCTTTCTCTTCCAGTGTCTCTGGTGCCTGAGACTTGCTCAAATGCACCCCTGGAGACATAGGAAGGAACCCCTTCTTGGAGTTAGTCATGCTGAATCTCTCTAGGACTTTGTCTATGTAAGATTCCTGACTGAGAGATAACATCCGTCGTGATCTATCTCGATAGATACGGATGCCTAGAATTCTTTGTGCCTCTCCCAGATCTTTCATCTGGAAATGGTTTTTCAACCATACTTTCACCGAAGTTAAGAGAGGTATGTCATTCCCAATCGGAGTATGTCGTCAACATACGGATTAGGAAGACAATCTTGCTCCCACTCGACTTGATATATAGACATGGTTCCTCGACCGATCGAGTAAATCCATTCTCTTTTATCACTTGGTCGAAGCGATGATTCCAACTCCTTGATGCTTGCTTAAGTCCATAAATGGAACGCTTAAGCTTGCACACTTTCTTAGGATGTACTGGATCGATGAAACCTTCGGGTTGTACCATGTACAACTCTTCCTCCAAAAAGCCGTTTAAGAAGGCGGTTTTCACGTCCATTTGCCAAATTTCATAGTCATGAAAAGCGGCAATCGCTAAGATAATCCGAATGGAACGCAGCATGACTACGGGTGCAAAAATCTCATCGTAGTGCAAACCTGGCACTTGGGTGAAACCTTTAGCAACTAGTCGTGCTTTGTAGATATCTTGTTGACCTTCCACCAAATGCTTTATCTTGTAAAGCCATTTGCATTGAAGGGGACGAACCTTAGCACGTAAGTCAACAAGATCCCACACGTTGTTCTCATACATGGAGTCCATCTCGGATTGCATGGCCTCAAGCCATAGCTTTGAGTCGAATCGGTCATGGCACCTTTATAGGTTGCGGGTTCACTACTCGTTAAGAGTAGAATGTCATCTATGTCATGTTCCTCGACCGCACCAATGTATCCGTCCCGAGGAATAGAGACTCTTCCCGACCTCCTAGGTTCCTCAGGAATGTTAACCGTAGCCGGGATTGAAGGAATAGGTTCCTCCAATAGTTGCTCGGTGTTTGGTTCTGGAATCTCCGACAGGTCGAAGGTTCTATCACTCTTTGCATTCTCGAGAAATTCCTTCTCTAAGAATGTCGCACTAGCCGCAACAAAAACACGTTGTTCGGTTGGCGAATAGAAGTAATGACCAAGCGTTCCTTTAGGATAACCTATAAAGTATGTCTTGACCGATCGCGGGCCGAGCTTATCCTCGTGTCTCCACTTGACATAAGCCTCGCAGCCCCAAACCCGTATAAAGGACAAGTTAGGGACCGTTCCTTCCATAGTTCATATGGAGTCTTGTCAACAGACTTTAGACGGACTTCGGTTAAGTATTAGAGCGGTGACAAAGAGCATAACCCCATAATGAATCAGGTAAAACCGTGTGACTCATCATGGATCGAACCATATCAAGTAGTGTTCGATTTCTCCGTTCGGACACACCATTCAACTGAGGTGTTCCAGGTGGAGTTAACTGTAGGGCAATCCCACAGTCCTTTAGGTGTTGATCAAACTCGTGAGAAAGATACTCGCCACCACGATCTGAACGTAGTGTTTTAATCTTTCTACCCAATAGGTTCTGTACCCTATTCTGGTATTCTTTGAATTTCTCAAAGGATTCACTTTTGTGCTTCATTAAGTAGACATAGCCATATCTACTTAAATCGTCCGTGAAAGTGATGAAATACCTATAGCCTTCTCGTGCGGTGATTGACATAGGGCCACATACATCCGTGTGTATGAGTCCTAATAGGTCAGCAGCGCGCATTCCAACACCTTTGAAGGAAATCCGAGTCATCTTACCGATGAGACATGATTCACACGTGCCAAATGATTGAAAATCAAAGGCCGAGATAGCTCCATTTTTGATGAGCCGTTTTACGCGTTTCTCATTAATGTGTCCCATACGGCACTGCCATAGATACGTTTGATCTTTGTCACCAACCTTTAACTTTTTATTCATTACGTGTAATATTTCGGTGGTCCGATCTAAAACATAAATTCCGTTCATGGAGACTCGCCTTTGTCAGAATCATATCGTGTAATGAGAAAATGCAAGTATTATTTTCTATTACAAATGAAAAACCAAGTTTATCAAGTGCAGAAACTGAAATAATGTTTTTCGAAAGACTAGGTACATAATAGCAGTCATATAATGACAATTCAAATCCGCTAGGAAGCTGGATCACATATGTCCCCTTTGAGATGGCAGCCACTCTTGCTCCATTCCCAACACGCAGGTCCACCTCACCCTTTACGAGGGGTTCGATGTTTCGGAGCCCCTGCACATGAGTTTCCTACACCTTCTTTAAAGTTTGTTTATTTCTCTTGTTTTTCATATAATTTTTATCTTGATCATGATTTTTGAGTCCTAGCATCAATTAGAGGACTCACACCTCGATCCCATTATGGTTTTTCTTTTATTGTTCCCACATTCAAAATCCAAAATGACAATTGTAGTTTCATGCATAGCATGTTTATGCATGAACTCCCCCAATTTTTGACATTAGAAGTAATGTCTATTTTGGTTTGGGGAAGTTTATGCATATGCATTGGGAGCTAATCTAAATTATACACTCCAACCAAAACAAAAACTCATGCATCATATAGTATAGTTTAGTTTCATCACTTGTTTATATGTCATATAGTTTGCATTTAGCTTAGAAATCATGCATTTTCATATAAATTGCATAATTTTCTATCGTATTGGTCATTGAGGACAATGTCCATACTAGTGTGGGGATGGGAAATTCTAACATGACTTATAATAACAAAAAATGATAAGAACTGAAAAATTTTGAAAAATACAAAAACATGTCTTTTCATTTCATAAATCATAAAAACCGTAAAAATTTGAAAAATTCAAAAACCCAAAAACATGTTCATTTCCTTTATAGTGTAGTCTTGTATATATTGTGTTTCTATATATTGTGTTTGTTCATCTTTTTTCACATTGATCGACTATGCCACATCCGAGACATGAGGATATAGAAGACTGCATGGTATGATCTTTCCAATCTCCTTTTTCCTCTTTATGTTAATGACTATGTGGCTTTATTTTGATTGATGCGGTAAAAACAATGTGATTATAGGATTGCATTTAGATTATTTGGCATACTAATTGGTAGAGGCATATGCATTTGGATGTATATATGTTAGTTGCATCATGGCATATAGTTGCATGTTAGGAAACTTTTTGTGAAACCATCTATTTGCGAAGCTTGACAAGTGTATATAAGGCCCTTGTAAATATTTTTTCTTCTTAAGACTTTGCTTGTTAGAATGCTTGTAAAACACCCTAGGATGTGTCATGCTAGAATCCTTTGACCCATGGATTAAGGCCTAGTCAAGAGTACCTTGTGGTGTGATAACTCCTTCACTACCGTTTATTCCAAGGTGACCCTTGAAACCATGCAACCATCATCCATGTTCTACCACATTTTGTCATCAAAGGGAATGGGCACAAAAATTGTTCAAAATTTGAGTTCAAGAAATGAAATGAAAGTCAAAAATTTTGCAATTGCATCAAAAGAAAAGAGGAGTAACAAAATGAAAACTCCTATGCTTCAAAAATAAGCACCCTCACTACAAATGGGGTAGCTTTAAAAATGTTCAAAAGAAAATGCAAGAAAAAGTTGAAAAGTTGTCAAGTGTTGAAAATGCCAACCATCAAAAGAAATGGCAAAAGAAATGTTCTCAAAATGTTAATACCACAAGAAACCGGGGGGGAAAACATCAATAAAGAAAACTCCCATATGAAACTCAAGTTCTATTGATCCCTTTTCCATCGTATCCACTTTTGTGCATGGTAGAGAGGGGATGACCCTTCTTCTTGTCTAGGCAAGAAAGGGAATTCCGAAATCCTCCAGTGTTTCTAACACCATAGGGAGTCTACTCTTCACGAAAGCATTTAACAATTGAGGACAAAAGTACCCTAGCTTGACATAACTTCGAGGTGATTTATTGGTATCCTTCTAGGCTTAGTGGTTTGAAGAAACCGTATCTATGATGGAATATGTACCCTTAGATTGCTTCCCTTGTAGATAATTCCACCACTTAGATGAGGAAAGTGGCTATTAATTTTTGTAGATGCATCCATTACTTGTTTTGTGTGGTTTAATGCTTGGATGTGTCGCCATTTTGGCAAGCCCCACCTTGCCTTGCAATAAGGCATCCTACCTCATTGTTGTCTTGTTGAGAGTTGAAGGGGCGGAGTGAGACCCGCTAATTGTCTCACATCAGCTATATTAGTAGGATAGTTTGAATAAGGGTCCTAGTTTTTCTCACCTCTTTACTCGGGACGAGCAAAGGTTCGGTTTGGGGATATTTGATGTGGCTCATATTTAAGAATATTGAGTCCCCGAATTAGCCTCGTTCCTATTCTTTTTATTGCATAATTGGGTCATTCACTATCTTTAGTTTCCCGTTTTGCATATTCTTTGAGGTTTTGTTCCCTTGGTAGAAAACGAGTGCAAACCTTACATTTTCATGGCAAAACGGAGCTAAATTGATCAAATTCAATAACCAAGCATCAAAGGGAAGACGATACTAGAAGGCCTATGTAGATAATAAAGTAGATTGGGCAATGATGAAAGGATCCTTGTATCCCTAATGAGATCCCCGAGGATTGTTGAGGAAAGAAGAAAAGAAAAGTGCTGACCCCCGATCCGAGCGTCTCCCTACCCAGGACGAGCGTCTCCCTACCCAACAATCCGAGCGTCCCGATGCCAAGATGCTTGTCTTGAGGCCAACAGATTCGAGCGTCTATCCCCTATCCGCTCGGATTCCCTTGGAGAACCCACCGTGCTTACTGCCTAGACGCTCGGGACGCGCAGATTTCCTGAAGACTACCAAAACGGAGATGAACATCTCCTTGGAGAGGAGCACTTCCTCAACTTTTATTAAGGGTCTTAATAGTCATTTAAGCCCTTAGTAACCCTAATCCTTGTACCTAATCTCTAGTATAAATACCCCATTGTACTACCTAGATGCGCATGTCATCTTAATAGGATCTTAATCTTATCTTAATCAAGTCTCAATACTCTATTAATCTTGTAATCAATTCTTAATTTAGCATTAATACAAATCTCATTTCTTAATCTTTCCTTAATTTCTCTATTGTTCATCATTTATTTTGGGTAATTAGAAGATTATTTGGGTTTATTTGGAGGACTGACAACCTTCCATCAATCATCAAGTACCTCTATTATTCTTTGCTTTATTATTTGGAATCATCTTTATAGGTATAATTCTCTCTTAATCCCTTTTTAATTATTGTTAATCATCTTCATTTCTTCATCATGGTTTGCCTTGCTAGTATGATTGACAACCTTGTTAGCATGTTAAACTTGATAATGAGTGAGTAGTTTTCTTAACTAGGTTTAATGGGGAATTAGGGGAAACCAACATGGGGATTGATTCATACTTAATCTAATATATTTTCATAATTAATTTGCTTGCTTGTTGTGATTCCAATTTATGCACATGTTATGTTTGATGAAATGCGAGCCTATGAATCCTTGCATTTTTTACCCATCACTTACCTTTTCAATGAGACTTGTAAGACATAAACCAACTCAAGTCTCATTAGACCATGCATATAGTTGGATAGGAAGGATTAAGTCGACTTGTAGGTGTTGTACAATCTAATCGATTTGGCTTCGGGACCCAAACCTTCTTAGGGATTGTAAGGTATACACTAACTTGAACCCATCACAACAATAAGTGCTTGCATCTAGTAGAGAACATGTTTGTATGATCAAATCCCATGAATCCCTTTTGAACCCATGACACCCTAGTGCTTTCAATCAATTGTTTACAACTCGTTTTAATCATCTTGCTTGTTTTCATTGCTTTGCTTTTATATTGTTGATTAGTTTAGTTGATCTCCTACCTCAACCCAAATTGTGACACCCTTAGACACAACCATTTGCAATCGAAAATCCTACATCAATACTCGTCCCTTGGGATCCAACCTTTACTTACCTCTTTACTAAGAGTAGAGTAGTTTGTGAAGTTATAAATATTGTTTTGGTCTCGGTAACTTTTGACGACGAGTATCAAAACCGAATCTGACCAGACATCGTAGTGCCTTAATCAATTGTTTACAAACCTCATTTACTTGCTTTGCTTTACTTTCATTTGTTTACATTTCCTTTGTTAAGTAGCTTAGATTGCAAAGCTCAAACTCAACCCAAATTGTGACACCCTAAGACATAACTCTCTACAACCGATAAATTAATACTATACCCATCCCATGGGATCCGACCTTTACTTACCGCTCTACTAAGAGTAGTTAGTTGAGATTATAAATATTGTTTTGATTGGTAAGCTTAGACGACAAAGTTTGAACCGAATCAACGACCATGTAAGCTCAGATCATTCTGAGTACCAGTCATGTTGCATAGACCGACCAATTTGACCAACTCCACTTAATCAATCTAATCAATTTGTTTTAAATCGTTTTTAAGGGCAGTTTCATTCATACATCGAGTTTAGCAATCGCTAAACGACAACTTAGTTAATATCGCTTTGTTAAACGTGTAAGTCTGAGGGTGTAAATCCCAATTTTATTTCTTTTATTTTCTGTATATATAACATATGTAAGAATTTATATCATAAGCAAGCTCAAATCATCTTTAAAATCACTTTTCTAAACCTTTTGACGGAAACAGCAGATATCTGACGTGAGGAAGAATCGCATCAACTGATGCGCCTTCTGAAAAGGCTACAGCATCTGTTGTGCCTCTTCCAGAGGCTGCCTTCAGCTGCTGCGCTTCTTCTTCTTCTTCCTCGGTTTTTTTGCTTCTTTCGCTTTTTATTTTCTTTCTTCATTCTTTTTCTTATTATTTCATCTAATAATTTTCAAATTAGTTTTTATAAATCTTTTTCAACCCTTTTTCGGTTTAAATTCCTTATAAGTCAATATTTGCGGGTTTCGCCATCTTTTTGAAACCCGAATTTTAAAGGTTCGATTTTCCCATACCGAGTCTTTGAAATTCGTCTTTTGTATATAGTTTCCCTATTTTCCAGTTTCGTTTACCTAATTTCGTTTTCAACTTCAAAGTTATAATCTTTATTAACCCGACATCGTATAATTATAATTATGTAAATCACCGTAATAATTTATTTAAACTTGTTCTCTAATCTGACTTGTAACGGTATTTGTATACATAATCTGACTAAATCACTTCTATTCGAGTTATGTATCAATAATCTATATAAACTGACCAACGAATAATAACTAACCTATGGGTCTGGCTTTCACAGTCAGAACCCAGCTCAAGAACAATCGCATGAACTGATGCGCCTCTTCCGGAGGACGCACCAGATGTTGTGTCTGTTCTGGGTTGGTTTCTGCCTCTTAACTCTTTCTCGTTCTCACGTAGGATTCTAATTAGGTTTCTAATCGACTATTATTCATATTATCGCTTATAATTCGACATATTTTTTTTATTATTTTTATTTTTCCATATTTTTTTATTTTCAAATCCCTTTTAAGCGTATTTATGACGTAAATTCAAGTTAATCCATTTTTAATTTATTTATTGTAATTTATATATTTCATATTGCTCTTGTATGATTTATTTGCTTGGCATATTCACATGTAATCAATCTAAATTCCTATTTCGACCCCATAAATTGCTAAACTGCTTGTTCACCGACATAGTCTAATCTCACATGCTAGGATTAATCCATGGATGTTGCATTGCATGCATACAACTGAGGACATATCAAATATAAACAACTTCTCTGATCATTAGTAGAGGCCGCTATCGAGGCGGGTGGGATTAGGTGTTCAAATAAAGAGCTTCTTAATACGTACCCTCGCCCCTTACTCAAGATCTCTGTGAGCATCCGTGTTCATTGACATCACGAGAGTCATTCTAGACATAGAATGCTAAGGGTAACGAATTTCTTAGGGTTCATGTCACTACTTTGTGTCTTGACATGACATGAAGTATTCGAACGGTTCCAATTTTCCATAAAAATTGGTGGCGACTCCACAAATGCAGTCTTGTCAAACCTTTCACCGGTTTCAATGCCTTACAAATCGGTAACTACCCATGATGTGCTTTGGCCTAATCGTCAGGGTTCCGTGGGAGAAGTGTCGCCGCCTTGAAACAAACGCAAGGGTGGGTTAGTTCACAGTTTGGCGACTCTGCTAGGGGTGAAACTTGAACAAGGTTAGGGAATAGTTTTTATGAGACAGTTGTCATTTTTTATTACTCGGTCTTCTTAGGTCGTTTTAGCCAGCCTTCATAGGCTTAACCAAACCAATTCGACCAATCGTCCTACCAGGACGGTGCAAAATCCTATTTGTGCCCAAAGGTGGATAGCGATTGACGTCAGCCATACCACGATGCTTACTCATGTTTGTATCAAGAGCTTTCACTACACGAGCGAATGGACTAGGAACCGACCCGAGCTACGTTTGGCTCGGACCTCTCCACAGACCGGAGTATGATAGTTTGGTATGACAGCCCACCCTTTAAGCCCAAACCCTTTTAAAAGCAATCAGCATACCATTATAATGCTTATGCCTATGTTTGTAACTTGTATGTCATCACCTTTTGTAAACAAAACAATGACAAAATTTTCAAAAAAAATGTAAAATGTAAATCTTTCAAAAATTGCCTAAAAAGCGCAGAGTCAATAAAATCAAGGCGAAACTCTGCTAAAATTTCAAAGGTCAATCATTTTCAATGTCACTTCGAGTCAGTACTCCTCAAATCAAACACGATGGTTGTCTAGGGTAACATTTCAAAATCAACCTTTCCTTTTTTTTTTCGTCACATGATACAAAGGACACACACATCCTTTTAACTCATTTCACGTGTCTTCTTTTTTCTCTGAGTAAGTGTGCAATGTGGTCGATCGTGTCTTGATTCGTCGTCGTTTCTTATCTTCAGTTCAAGATGGTCAGAACTAACGAAAGTCAAGGAAGCGTCCAAGGTCAACCCGATGGTAATGGTAATAATCAAGTTTTGGCTGCACTAGTCCGCCTCCAAGCCAGTCAAGATGTCGCATACGCTCATCTCCAAGTGACCGAAAGCTGCATTATGGCGGTAGAAGCCAGACTTCCTCCTGCGGAGGGTCCTATTCCTGACATACCTATACGTGACAATCCTCCACCCTCTGAAAAGCCTAAGCAGTTAGAGATCAATTCACCACCTATCCTCACTGAAGCAGAAAAGCGTCTTCAATATCTGGAAGAGCAACTAATGTACCTCAAAGGGGATGACATCTACCGAGAGAATAGCCAAAAGTATGAAATAGTGAATGCTCAACTGCCAACCAACTTCAACATGACTGACATCCCGAAGTTTAAGGGGCATGAAAACCCTATAAACCACATTCGTGCTTTCAAAGATTACATGTTTATCAAGGGCATTAAGCCAGAGATGTTCCTAAGGATCTTTCCTTCATCTCTCGACACCATTCCCAAATAGTGGTTATATTCTCTAGACCACAAGAAAATTGCTACTTGGGATGATTATGCTATTGAGTTCACTAAATAGTACGTGGATAATACTGAGATCCAAGTTAACATGCTCACTCTAAAGGTTCTTACCTAGAATGAAAAAGAATGTTTTTACTGACTTCCTAAGTAGGTGGAGAAAGACTAGCACTTCACTTGTGGAGTGTCCATATGAGGCCACTCCTGTGGAGAAATTAGTGGACAACCTAAGACCTATCTATGAAAATCACATGAGGTATAAAAACATCAAATCTTTCAAAGATTTGTCAGTGCTAGGTACAAGGATCGAAGATGATATTCGCACGGTACTCTTGTCCAAAGCTGTGGGATGCGGATATCAAGGCTCAACATCAATTGGGAGTCGTTCCTACGGTTCCACTAGAAAAACCGATGATGTCAACCTCTTCGAGTCATCTAGGAGAAACAATACACCAAGAAAATTCACTAACATTGGTGACACGTACTCAAATGCGCTGAAAAGATTGTCAAAACAGGGCAGAATCCAACAGATAAGACCTACACCTGACCCAAAAAAGGTAGTCTAAATTTTGGGATGGCAACGCTTATTGTGAGTATCACAAGGGTAAAGAGCACGACACAGAAAACATTTATAGGTTGAAACATTCTCTTCAAGACTTGATCGAAGATGGGCGCTTGCCTATCCCTCCCGCAAGTAAGCCTAAAAATACTCAGAATCCTCTTGGAGTTATGATGATTTAGGATGACGCATCCACCTTGGATTGTTCACACCTTATCTCTCCAGTCGAAGATGAGATCAACATGGTCGACCACGGAGAAACCTACTTTACCATCACACCTATTATCGCAGATTTTGTCGCATGGACAAAGTGCGTGGGTAGATAAGTCGCTGAACTGGAAGATGTCATGTCATCCCTACGCAATTCTAACGTCTCAAGTCAAGAAAAAGAAGCCACTTAAATGGCCATTACTCTATCTTATGAATATACAATGCAAGAAGTCATCATGGTAGTTGACGATTTGGTTCAACAGATTATCAGTCTAGAGGCCGAAATTCTACGCTTGAGAGAGCTCAACACTATCAATGGCGTTTAGACAGACGACGATGAAGATGTTTACCTCAAATATCATACTCTAATCAAAAGCGCAGAAAGTCTTGTTAGAGTATGTGTCCTCGACAATAATGCGATCACATGTTTAAATCTCATATTAAGAATACATAAGGGAATGTAACATTTTATTGTCAACTGATCCACATTAATCGGTAATGATTGGCTGACTAGAGTTTGACATTACTTTCGTGTGACGATGGTGATCAGTTGATCCCTTAAGGTCACACCTCTAAAGAAACATTCTTAATTGACTAATTAATTAATTGTATGACGATACAAGTTAATTAATTCCTTAAAATTGAACAAATGATTTTGTGAGTGATAATACGTATCCTATTGTAATTTGATTAAATAAGATTCGTTCTAAGTAATTAAATTGTTTTATTAATTAAGGTTTATTTATTGTTTATGAAACAATTGAAATAAGAATGAATTGATTATTATAAATACAAGTAGTTGTGATTTATAATTATGTGACCCATTTTAAGTAATAGTAATTGTGAATTACTAGTTAATTTTGTATGTTATTTATTTTATTTATATAATGATTTTTAATGTGTTAAAAATGCATTATTTAAATGACATGTCTAGTAACATGTCCAATTTGTCACATAATACAAATTAACAAATTGACAAACTTAAAATGGACCCATGTTAATATGGGTGTGCCGTGATTATGGAGGGATTAGGAGGTAGTTGTGTTTTGATTATTTTTATTAAGTGGCAACATAATCATTACCTACAACTTATAGACCTTCTTACCTAGTCTCTTGTGAAGATCAACTTGAAAAGATATTGGGCACTCTTCCCTTGTGAACCATCCGGCCACCCTAGAGAAAGAGAAGAGTTTTCTCTTCTTATTTACACACTAATTCATTCTTATATTATTCATTCACTTGAATACAACTTTATCTCTCTACTTATTGTTGTTGAACAAAACATAAAACCCTCACAAAATCACTAATATTATTCTCTTAATACTAGCAGTATACTTATAATATTAGAAGTATTTTTAAGGGTACAAATATTAATTCTAGTAATCAAATTAATATTTGTATTAAGGAGGTTTTCTTGGTACAATCCTTGAGGAGAGATTCTAAATTGAATCTTGTTCATCCATTAGGAAAGCTCAAGAACTAAGTAAGGTAGGAGACCTTACTAGTGCCCTAATAGCCGAAAATACATATGTAAGAAACCGATTTTTCTTCACTCTTGTATTTTGTTTTGCATGCATAAGACCTAGAATTAATTTTATGACTAAATTAATTTATCACATATTCAATATGTAAACTTTTGAGATTAATGAATCATACAAGTCTCACTGACGAGATTATTACCATGATACTACGGCATGACCATTTTAACCCTGCAACGCTCATCACAGATGCAAATACAGCCACTCGGCGGAAAGGATGGAAAAAATCGATTAAATGGACTAATAATTAAGGAAGACTCTTCAAGATCACAATTGGAGAAGGAGAAATGTTCAAAGGAGAGCGAAAAGACGACGAATTCGAGTCTGAGTCGGAGTCGAAACCTGAGTCTAAGTGTAGAGAAGTCACTAAAGAGTCTCCTCCTGTTGTCACTCCCCATCCCATCATTTCTCCTTGCATAGCATCGTCTAGTAACGGTAGCTTGGGGAATGTCCCAGCAATTGTCCATTTACCGCCACTGACTACTGCGCAGATGGCTTCTTTGTTTCAGCTATTTTCAAACATTAATATGAATAAATCCGATTCTGCTTACTCTTTGTGTTATTTTAATTTCAATTTTGTTTATGATGATACTGAGGATGATCCTGAACCAGACTCGATTGACCTACCTCACTACTTAATTAAAGAAATATTAGAAGAGAGGGAAGGGACACCAGTTATAAAGAGCACTGAACCTATTAATGAAGGGAGAGATTTAGAATCCCAAGAACTTAGGATATGGACAACCCTGGTGTAACACCCCTGATTTTCGGCTAAATTAAAACTAACTTTTACATACAAAAATCGCCGAAATACAGGGATATTATAATTAATATACAAAGTTTTTCTTACAAAATGTCTCTTAAAATAAAATATACAAATAGAACTAAAACATTTACAAAGTCTTTAAATAAAATCTTGTCTTGAAATAAAATCCCTTTGAACTGCAGCGGAATAACCTGAAATAAAATAAGAAGACAGAAAGGAACTACCTCCATGACGAGTAGCCCCGAAAGGAGAAAACACGTCAGCCGGAAAGCTGAGTAACAGATAATACCTCAATATAAGTAGAATAGTTTTTGGTCGTGGCGTGGAAACACAGACATGTAAAAATAAAAATAAACAGAAAGAATAATAAAAAACACTCCCCATAACTAATCTCAAACTCAAAACTACTCTATAATATAATAGATACTCTCGTCCCAACAATTAACTCAATCGCATCTCATTACTCCATCTTACTCATTACTCCATCTCACTCATTACTCCGTCTCATAATATAATAATCCAAAGTAACCAGATATCGTATTCTCATCGTCGACCCTAAGACCAGGACAAGGGGTGAATGAACTGGCGGGATAAAACCGCAAAACAATACTTTCATCTCAATATCGATTTCAAACTCAAATAACTCAATAACTCAATAACCATGGTCACTAAGACCGTAAACACAAGATGGCACAAGGCCCCATAACTCAATACCAGTAACCAGTCTCCATCTCAATTTCAACATCGATATTGTCAAATGTCCAATAATGAACCATGCTCAACACTTAGAGTAAAACTCTAAGCTACTCACCCACGAGTCAAGTTCAAGAGGAATCGACAACAAAGATACAATACGAAAACTAACCAAACATAAATAGTATACTCCGTAATAATATCATGGCTAAGCTCCAAAGTCAATAATAACAACAATTCAAGTCACAATAAACAAGAAATCCACCGCCCGTAATGAATATCAAGACCATTATTCTTCCGTATTACTCCATTGGACAACCAGTACCTCAACATATGCTTACGAACACCGCTGCACTGCTTATATAGGCTATCCTTCATCAATTAATGAAACTCTCAAGCCATCTAAGACAGTAAATGTAAACCCGTCTCACAAGATAATTAAACAAAAAAAGTAGCAACATATAATTACTAGTACGCATAATATTATACCACAGCAATTAATCACTATTATCATTCAATGACAAGTAATTGCAAATTTACATACAACCCCGAACAATAATATAATAATAGGATCGGTAGAATTGTGTTACCTTATGACAAAACCAAACTTGACCGCACATGCATTAACTTGACAAAAACTAGTTCATACGGATGACTCGAGCAGAGCAGTGACCATGAATTCCGAATATCGAAATCAGGAAGACGAAAGATAGTGTTTCACGGACGATAAAAAGAACTCCAAGCTTTGTACAGTCATATGGAATTGAAAGGGAACAAAGAAAATTCACGTATTATGGATAAATCAATGAAGATTTAGCAACGTATAGACTGAAAAGTGATGATGATCATTATTACACTCGTAACTGATATAAATTATGGTTAAAGCTTTTGACGGCACATTAGGAAAACAAGATGCGTTTATTATGTACCAAAATAAGGGTTTGATAGAATATAAGACCATGGTATTAATAAGGAATAATAAGATGGGTTTCGGGTTTAATCAAATACTATTATAAATCCCGCGCAAATGCGCGGTTTTTTAGATAGGGATATTAGAGAATGTAACAATTATACTATTGGTATTTAATAGTGTAAATCCCGTACATTTGTGGTATATATAGAGGTTTTGTTTTTAGTTATTATTTAAATATTTTAAATTGATACATTATTAATTTTTCATATTTTTCATATACCCAATTGTATTTCGATATGAGAAAAAAATGAACTATGAACTAATCAAGAGAATTTAGTAAAGTTATAAAATATGTTTAATGATTTTTTTCTTTAATATAAAACTAATGTTTACAAATAATAAATTTTCTCAAATTATGTTAATGATTGTTTATTTTTTTTGTGATGAAGCTAATAATATCAGTTTAATATTTTGTTTTATACAAAATGTGTCATGTCATTCTCTCATATATAATAATACATAACAAAAATTTAGAAATTTACAGTTTATAAAATTATAGTAAATTTATCTTCTTTAATTAAAATATTATGATTAAGATTTTCAAAGAAAATACTATTATTTGATTAAAAGGTTATATTTTGATGAAATGATAATAATTTAAAGAAAGAAGTATTTTTTTTTCTTATTTAGCTTAATACCTTTTGGAGGAAAATTGGGGAGAATTTTATTCTCTTAGTATATACTCCTAGGAAGATTCATTCCAAATTTTATACCTTCAAATTTTTATATTTCACCTAATTGTATTTTAATATGAGAAAAAAAAATGTAGTATGCCATGTTTTTTTTAACATAAAGTTAATGATTTTTTTTATAACTTTGCTTAAATTATCTTAATGAGTTTTTTCACGTAGCTAATAATATTATTTTATTTTTTTATACAGTTTAAGTATGCATTAAGTCATTTTCGAAAAAAAAAATTAACGATTTTGTATTTTATAATTTTATACTCCTTTTATTTTATTTTGATTAAAACATTATATAATTATAATTTAGAATTTAATAAAAAGAGTCATGCTTTAAGAAAAAGATTATAGTTTAATGGAAAAATTTTATTTCTTTCCTTATATAAGTAGGTGGAATTTGGAGGGAAAACTTTTGAGAATTTTTATTCTCTTAGTAGTAGGGGGGATTATTACGACTGCAAATTCTTTTCCATGTAAAATAGAGTAAGTAAATCATTTTTTCAAGTATTCACCCATAACATTATAAATATAAATATATTTTCTTAAAATAGTAAAACAGGTTAATAAAATATTTAAAATATTAGGAGTATTACACCTGGACCCAATTGAACGGGCTCGCTTCATCGACATTCTTCACGAGTTCAAAGACGTCTTCGCTTGGTCTTACAAAGATATGCCAGGGATATACAGGGATATAACAGAAGATCGAATTCCAATCAAACCAGGCTTCAAGCCTGTAAAGCAAAAACTCCGTTGAATGAGAACAGAATGGCCTCCGAAAATTAAGGAAGAGGTAGACAAGCAATTCAAAGCCGGATTCATCAAAGTTTTTGAGTATTCAGACTGGGTGGCTAACATAGTCCCCGTACCCAAAAAGGATGGGCAAATCCGAGTTTGTGTTGATTTCAGAGATCTGAACAAAGCCTGTCCAAAAGACGACTTCCCACTCCCGCACATCGACATACTAGTAGATAATACAGCAGATCACGCACTCCTTTTGTTTCATGGATGGGTATGCAGGATACAATCAGATCAAAATGGCTTACGAATATATGGATAAAACGGCGTTCGTCACTCAATGGGGTACCTATTGCTACACCGTAATGTCATTCAGGTTAATCAATGCTGAAGCAACAAATCAACGCACAGCAACTACCCTGTTGCATGACAAGATGCACAAAGAAGTAGAGGTATACGTAGATTACATGATCGTTAAATCCAAGGATATGCAAAGTCACATCACCAACCTTCGCTAATTCTCTCTCAGATTGCCCAAGTAGAACATGAGACTTAATCCTCAGAGGTGCGTATTCGGAGTAACATCCGGCAAGCTGGTGGGATATGTAGTCAATCAAAGAGGGATGGAGATTGTTCGATCCAAGATAAAGGCTCTAGTCGAGATGCCACAGCTGCAGACAGAAAAGGAAGTTCAAGGTTTCCTGGGCAAGTTACAATATATAAGTTGCTTCATTTCAAAGCATACTATGATCTGCGAACCAATATTCAAGAAGCTCAAAAAGACGAAGCACGCCATGTGGGACGATGATTGTTAGAAGGCATTTGACAGAATCAAGGAGATCTTGGCTAAGCCATCTGTTTTGATGCCACCGCAGAAAGACAAGCCTTTATCTCTGTACCTCACAGTCACAGAAACAGCCATGGGTGTGTGCTATGCTCGTGCATCGGGAAAGAAGAAAAAGCTATCTAGTACCTTGACAAGAAGTTCTTATAATATGAGACTAAATATACACCTTTTGAAAAGATATGCCTCGCTCTTGTGTGGGCAACCAAGAAGCTATGTCATTACATGCTTAGCTATTCTGTCAGAGTGTACTCGAAGATGGGCCCAATCAAGTACATTTTCGAAAAATCCGTCCTAAATGGACGCTTAACAAGATGGACTTTGATGCTCTCGGAGTTCGACCTCAAATATGTACCTTTGAAAGTCATTAAAGGACGAGCAGTAGCTGAATTCTTCGCAGACAACCTAATCCAGGATACTAAAGTAATAGATACATGGTCATTTCCAGATGAAGATATTCTACACGCCAATGTGGAATCGTGAGATCTCTATTTGGATGGGGCTTCCAATGTGGGAGGATATAGTATAGGAGTGTTGCTCACTTCTCCTGAAGGCGAGCATACACTAATTTCTATCAAACTCGATGTAATACCCCATAGTTTGATAAAAATTTATGGGAATAATTTATGTAATTTAAATAATTAATTTAAGGCATTTCCAATAATAATTACATGTAAGATGTTTAATTAAATAATAGAGCAAGTAACCAAGTCGGGAATTTAAAATGGACTGGTATTCCTATATTGGGCCGTAAGATTTTATGAGAAGGTAAGGAGGCCGAAATTATATGTAGGTGGTACGGGATTTTATATCGGGGTTTAATAATAAACATAAGGAAATAATAATTAAGTAAAGATACCAATAATTATATCAATAATACTATTAATAATAATAGTGTAATAATAATAATAAAGTTAGTATGAGGGAATCCTACTTATGGTAAAACTAATATATTATATAATAATAATAATATAATGGTAATAATAATAATGGCAAATTCCTATAATAAGTAGAATAAGGTAATTGTAATAAGTTTCCTAATTGGCCTCACATACTCTCTAATCATAGACTATAAATACCATGTTAATTCTGAAAAGTAATTCATAAAAATAAAAGAAGGAGCTTTGGGAGACGGAAGAGCAATTAAACGATTAAAGGTAAAACCGTCTTAAACTTAATTGATTTTGTTTTATAGCTTGTAACCGTAGTAATTTTTGACCACCGTGTAACAACTATAGACCACCATAGGACTCGTCTTTTGGACCTAGAGCAACCCTAGACTACCGTGACTCTGACCTGACCTTCATTGACCGTCGTTGACTGTGCTGGGGATTGAAATGGGTAATTAAAGGTGGTTGGTTAAGGTGTTTCGGGTTTTGGTCGTGGGGATTGGAATGGGTAATTAAACCCTCTAGTGGGCGAGTCTTGACCTGAGCATGGTTGGGTTATTATGGGCGAAGGTAGTCAATCAAGGTGGTGGTGTTGCCGTGGTAGCAGGTGGCGGTTGGCGTTGGTGGTGGCGGTAAACAGGGGAAAAGAGGGGTAGTGTCATTGGTGTTTTAGGGCGGTTACTGTGGCCGTGTTTGTGACTGCACCAGGGATAAGGCACCACCACTGGAACCACCGTGGGTCAAAGGTGAAAATGGTGGTGGCTGGAGGTGGTGAGGTTGGGTGTAGTTGTCGGTGTTGGGCTGTTTTCGGACACGGGTTGAAGGGAGTGTTGTTGGTGTCATGTGTTTAGGGCGTGGGTTTGTGGGTTGCTGGCGGTGGTTTAGCTGGTGGTTAGGGTGTGGTGGAGGACGTTGGGTTGCAGGCTTGTGGTGTCGGAGTGGGGGGTGTTTATGGGGTTGGTTGGACACGGTTTGAAACCGTGTATGGAAAGGGTGGTTTTATGTGTTTTTGTGACGGGTTTTAATTGATTAATTCGGGTGACTCGGGTTATAATTGAATCGGGTTTTTAATATCATAAACCTTTAATAATTATAATAAATAATTAATTTGAATAATTAATATAATATAACGAATAAACAAATAAATAATTGAATTATAATATTTTTATTAGGTGACGATTGTGAAGAAATTATAATCGGGTTCGGATTGCTTTAATTATTTGGATTGCTTGAGCTGCTTAATTAGAATCGCTTGCCAGGTAGGGATTATCCTACTCAACTATTTAATTGTGCAATTGTAATTGTTTGTGAATATATAGTTCTTGAAGTATTGTGATTGCGATTATATGAAGTTGAGTTTATGATGTTGGAGTTGTTATGAGTATGATGAGAATTTGGATGTTGTTGAGTCGATGATGGTTATTTTATTTGAAGGGACCAAACTGCTAGTCCTTGTTTGTTAGTGGATTGAAGGGACCGATATACCGCTAGTCCTTGTGAGTTATCTGTTGAAGAGACCATATACCGCTAGTCCTTGTGTATTATAGAAGGGACCGGTCTGAGCAACCACTAGTCCTTGTGGCGTCAGTTGATCACTGGCCGCCCCTTAGTGTCTCTTCTCTAGTAGGCTCACTACTAGGGAGATGTGCACATTCGGAGCTGAGGAAGCGTTAAGATGGAGTTTGGAAGGAGTAGTAGTGATTGGAGTATAACATATATGGTTGAAGATTATGGGTGTTACCATAACATGCGATTATCTTGACTGAATTGGATTTATTGTTATTGTACTAACACTGCTGTCTTTATTTATATTCTATTTATGTTCAATCAGTATTTGTTATGGCGTTGTTTAGTTAGTCCCTAATTAACCTCGTGGTTGACCGTGTATTCGTGAACACCTGTGATGAACCATTTTATGGGGAGCAGATTGATTGACATGTACTTGTGTTAGCTGACTTAGGAGTTTATGGGATTGCGTAAGGATTTGGCAAGACTACCTAGAAGTCTAGATCACTTAGTTATTTTATTACTCAGTTGTATTTATTTCCACTGCGAGTTTGTAATTTAATTAGTTAATTGTTTAAATAAGTTATAATAAGAGTTTTGATTAGTAAGTTTTAATAAAGTACTTTGGTTCTATTTTAATTTGTACTCACTGCCTCGAGAAACCGAGATAGTAACAGCCTTATTTATTTGGGAATGTCTAGCTAAAGGCTCCTGAATAAATGGGGGTGTTACACTCGACCTTGAGGTGACTAATAGTACGGCAGAATATGAGGCATGCCTCATTGGTCTACAAACAGGAGTTAGTTGAGGCATTAAGAGACTTTGAGTTCATGGCGACTCATCCTTAATCATTAATCAAATTACCGGATCTTGGAAAATCCGAAGTAAAAGCCTTGTGCCATATCAAGCCAGGATATATAAAGTAGCTCAATTCTTCGACCAACTTGTGAATTGAAGGACGGTCTTAACCAGCTTATGTCCACTTCCTTACCGATGAAAACAAAAATCAAGAGGAGCCTTGGTACCAAGTCATTTTGAATTACAAGCTCAGCGTGAGTACCCACCAGATATGGACAAGAGAGGACATCGAGCAATTCGTTTACTAGCATTTGCATATGTCCTAAATCAAGCGAAGTTATACAAGAGAACACCACAAGGCATCATTTCGCTTTGCCTTGATCATTCAAAAGCAAAGAAAGTTATGAAAGAAGTCCATGATGGAGAATGCGGCCCTCATATAAGTGGACCAATGATGGCAACGAAAATCATGCGTCTGGGCTACTACTGGATGACAATGGAAAAAGCTTGCACCAAATACGTAAGACACTGCCACAATTGTCAGATCTTTGGGAATGTGTAACACGCCCCATGATGTGACTCGTATTTGCACACATTTGGTCCTCGAACTAGCCTCGTTCCTATGCTTTCTTGCATGTATTAGGGTCGTTTCTATCTTAAGCTTCCTACTTTACATATTCTATGAGGTTTTGTGCCCTTGGGGGGAATGAGCGCTAGCCTTCCGTGTATGGAGAAAAAACGGAGCTAAATTTATCGCATATTACGACCAAGCATCAAAGAGGGCACCGATACTAAAGGCCGAAGTAGATAGAAAAAATAAATGGGCAATGATGAAGGACCCCCAAGGCTTCTCAAATGATCCCCACGGGATCATGAAGCAACCAAATGAAAAAGAAGGAAATATGCAAGGAGAGACGAGCATCCCAAGCATGGCCCGAGCGTCCCAAAGCATAGGACGAGCGTTCCAAGGCACAGCTCGGGCGTCCTTTGAGCAGGACGGGCGTTTTTCCATGCAGTATGAGCGTCCAACAAGTGCAACCCGACCGTCTCTATGGACAACATGCAAGGCGTTAATCTTCATTTTAGGGATTTAATCGTCATTTAAGCCCTTAGTTAACCTAATAATTGTACTTAGTATAAATACTCCCTTATAATAGGAGATTATGATCAAGTCACCAGAGTAGATTAGAAATCAATTAGCTTAATTACGTATTAATCCTTCCTTAATTATTGTTGAAGAATTCTTAGATCTAGTTGGGTAATTTGAAAATAATTTGGATTTATTGAAAAATTGAGAATTCTTCATTCATCAATCGAGTTCTTTTCTATTATCCTTTCCTTTTCATTTGTTCATCATAAGTTTGGTATAATTTATTTACTCTTTTCTTAATTATTGTTTATTGTTTTACTCATCCATCATGTTTAGACTTGTTATTGTGATTGACACCCTTGTTAGCATGCTTTCCATGATCATGAGTGAATAGTCTCCTAACTAGGGTTAATAGGGGATTAGGGGAGTTAATGATGGGGTAGATCCTTACTTAATAAGTTAATATGACTGCTTGCTTGTTGTTGTTTCCACTTATGCACATGTTATACTTGATGAAATGCTTGATTGACAACCTAGCATGAATCTCTTATCCATTCAACAAGACTTTTAAGTCATAAACCAACTCAAGGTTTTTAGACCATGTATATAGTTGAATAGGAAGAAATTAAGTCGACTTATAGGTGTTGCAAAGTCTTGACCGACTCGGCTCCAAGCCCAAAACCTTCCTAGGCATTGTAAGATATAAACTAACTTGATTCCACTACAACAATAATTTGCTTGCATCTATGAAACTTGTTTATGTGATCTCATCATGATTCCCTTATGAACCCATGACACCCTAGTGCCTTTTATCAATTGTTTACATTTCCATTTACTTTACTTGCCTTGCTTTTCCATTTGTTTAGATTTACCTTGCCTAGTAGTTTAGATAACCATCTCAATTTAAACTAAATTGTGACTCTAAGGCATAACTACTTGCATTTGATAGCTTAATCCAATACCCGTCCCTTGGGATCCGACCTGTACTTACTTCTCTACTAAGGGTAGTTTGTAGAGACTATAAATATTGTTTGAGGGCGTACAACGACACGACCCATCAAAATGGCGCCGTTGCCGGGGACGGTGTTCAATTGAATTGTTATCAATCTTTGTTTTTAGTTGTGTCTTTCTTTGCCTTGGGGAAAACATTTCCTCTAGGTATTTCTCACCTTTTTCTTTTAGTTTACATTGCATGATGGACCTTATAGATTGTTGTGTAGAGGACCATGCGAGTTCTACTCTTATAAAAGACCTTTTGGAAGCATTGGAGGCCTTGGAAGCAAGTGAGGCCAACGGTAAACATTGGACATTCAAAGTAGATCTCCTTAAGACTGCTCTAGCCAGCAAAGAGCTCACCTATGATAAATCCATGAGGATAGATGGAATCCTCAAAGAATCATCATAACCCATCAAGGTGGAACAAGCAATGAGAGTAGAAAGTGTAATAGAGATGGAAAGCGTAATGGAGGTGGAGAGAATTCCCAATGAACCATCAAAGGTAGAACTTGAGGTACAAACACCATCTTTGAAACCCCTTCCCCCGAATTTAAAGTATGCTTATCTTGATGAGTCTAAAACCAAACCCGTGATTGTCAATGAAAAACTTAATGAATGTCAATTGGAAAGTTTGCTTGGTGTGTTGAAAGAACATGAAAAGGCTATAGGTTATAGTCTAGATGACCTTAAAGGAATAAGCCCCGACTTTTGGATGCATAAGATTCATCTAGAGGAAGACCATAGACCCACCATTCAAGGAAAAAGAAGAATAAATCCTCATATGCAATAAATTATAAAAGTTGAGGTTATGAAATTCCTTGATGCGGGAATCATCTACCCTATATAGAGTCCTTGTGGGTTAGCCCCGTTCAAGTGGTACCCAAGAAAGGAGGTACAACGGTGGTAAAAAACAACAGGAACGATCTAATACCCACAAGGAAAATCACCGGTTGACGAATCTGTATTGATTATCGTAAGTTGAATTCTGCAACAAGAAAGGATCATTTCCCTCTCCCATTCATTGATGAAATGCTTGAGAGGCTTGCCTCTAACAAATTCTTTTGCTACCTTGACGGGTATTCGGAATTCCTCCAAATACCGATACACCCGGATGACCAACACAAGACTACCTTCACATGCCCTTACGACACATTTGCCTATAGGAGAATGCCCTTTGGGCTATGTAATGCTCCCGCCACATTTCAACGTTGCATGATGAGTGTCGTTTCCGATTACTTAGAAACCATAATGGATGTTTTTATGGATGATTTTAGTGTCTATGGGAAAGATTTTGAGTCATGTTTGCATAATTTATCTCTTGTCTTGCAAAAATGTGAAGATGTTAGCCTTGTAATGAATTGGGAAAAGTGCCATTTCACGGTCAATGAAGGTATTGTCTTGGGTCATTTGATTTCGGAAAAGGGCATCGGGGTTGATAAAGCTAAAGTTGAGGTGATAGAGAAATTACCGCCACCCGTGAATGTCAAAAGGGTGCGGAATTTTCTCGGTCATGCGGGGTTTTACCGACAATTCATAAAAGATTTTTCCAAAATTGCCAAACCCCTCACTCACCTTTTGCTTATGGATGCCCCATTCCAATTTACTCATGAGTGTGTTGAGGCTTTTGATAGGATCAAAGAAGCTCTAATTTCGGCACCAATTATTCAACCGCCAAATTGGGAGTTACCTTTCGAGATAATGTGTGATGCAAGCAACTTTGCTTTTGGCGCGGTTCTTGGTCAACGGGTTGGAAAAGCTTTACATGCAATATACTATATAAGCAAGACCCTTGATGCCACACAAGTAAACTATAATACCACGGAAAAGGAACTTCTTGCTATAGTGTATACTTTGAACAAGTTCCGCTCCTACCTACTTGGATCAAAGGTGATAGTGTTCTCGGACCACCGTGCTCTTAGACATATCTTGGTGAAGAAAGAATCAAAGCCACACTTATTGAGGTGGATATTATTGCTCCAAGAATTTGACTTAGTGATAAGAGACAAGAAAAGAGCCGAGAATGTAGTTTCTGATCACTTGTCAAGGATTCGGTTTGACAACAATGAAGAAGATACATCAATCAACGATTCCTTTCCCGATGATGTTCTAATTGCCATCCACACACGACTCGAACAACACACAACACCATGGTTTTCCGATTTTGCGAACTACATTGTGGGAGGAGTTCTTCCTCCAAACTTGAACTACAATCAACGAAAGAGATTCTTATTTGAAGTGAAGAGGTATTTTTGGGATGATCCCAAATCTCTAAAAAGCATGTAGTGATGGTCTTTACCGCAAATGTGTGCCACGATGGGAACTTCAAGGAGTTTTGGAAGGTTGCCACTCATCCCCATATGGAGGACACCATGGAGCTAGAAGGATGGTTGCCAAAGTCCTACAACCGGGCTTCTATTGGCCCACTATGTTTAAAGACGCTAGAGAGTTTATCCTTCAATGTGACCCTTGCCAAAGAACCGGGAACATATCTTGGAGGAATAACATGCCACAACGAGGCATATGGGAGGTTGAAATGTTTGATGTTTGGGGCATTGATTACCAAGGTCCCTTTGTATCGTACCAAGGCAACAAGTACATTTTAGTTACCGTTGATTATGTGTCAAAGTGGGTAGAAGCAATTGCTACTCCAACCGACGATGCAAAGACGATGACCAAGCTCCTAAAAAAAGTGATCTTCCAAAGGTTTGGAGATCCTAGAGCAATTATTAGTGATGGTGGAACACATTTCCATGAGAAGAAACTTGCATCTCTCTTGACAAAGTATGGTATTCAACATAGAGGGATACCATCCTCAAACAAGCGGTCAACTTGAAGTTTTAAATAGAGAGATCAAGCAAATTCTAGAGAAGGTTGTTTACAAGACTCTTAAGGATTGGAGCATGAAACTTGATGACACTCTTTGGGTTTATTGGACGGCCTATAAGACTCCCATAGGAGCTTCACCTTACAAGCTAGTCTATGGAAAGGCTTGTCACTTGCCACTTGAATTGGAATGCAAAGCCTTTTGGGCAATCAAAGCTCTCAATCTTGTTCTCAAGCTAAGTGGAGAGAAGAGGATCTTGCAAATTGAAGAATTGGAGGAGTTTCGGCTTCACTCGTATGAGAATGCAAAGATCTACAAAGAACGCACCAAATTGCTTCATGACAAGAGAATCAAACAAAAGGCCTTGCACAAGGGAGACAAAGTCCTTCTATTCAACTCTCGATATCGGTTCTTCCCCGGAAAGTTGAATTCACGATGGACGGGTCCCTTTGTAATCACAAATGTTGGAAAGTATGGAGACTTTGAGTTAATGTCGTAAGATGGAAATCGGTTCAAAGTCAATGGTCAACGTACCAAGCCTTATTCTGAAGCAGGTTTTGTAGGAGAAGTTGAGGCCATCCGCCTTGAGCCTCTCCCACTATGATCAAGCATTAAAATGGAGGAGAGTTTGGTGGAGTCCTCCCTAAACCACCACTTGTAAATATACTAACTTACTTACTTGCACTTAACTTCATTGCATTGTATTTTAATTCCTTGTTTTAAGAACAATTTTTGACATGAGAGTAAGTGAGGGAGGGTTGCTAATCAAGTTTGAAGTCTGAAGGATTTGAAATTCAAGTGTGGGGAAGCATTTGCCTAGGCTAAGAGAGAGCTTATATCACTCAATGAAGGAAGAAGAAACTATAGAAGAGCTAAAAGGAGGATCCCCACGAGTTTGCCTCGACTCGTGGGACCTGGAGCCAAGAGAGATTAAAAGTTTTTATGCTGAAGCAAAAATCGGGCGTCCTAGTACCAGGAAGGGCATCTCGAATGCTCAGGACGGGAGTACCACCCCTAGGGACGCACGACCCTATCTACTTGTCAAGAATTTTTTTTTATCCTGATACGAAATTCGGGCGTCCTAGTGCTCGAGACGGGCCGACCGACTTCAGGACGCGCGTCCCCCTCTGCGTATACAAATTGTTTCTGAAGCTAGAAATACCCGACTCCCTCAACGAACCGTGCGTCTCACTCCCGTGCTACTATTCTGTTGGATACGAAATTTTTATCTCTTTTTCTCATTTCCACCACACATATAAAGACACATCAACTCCTCTGTCCTCTAGTAAACCTAAATCTCCTTCACAAGCACTCAAAATCACCTAAACTTATCTCCAAACAAACAAATCAACCTCTCTAAATCTTAGCTCACCCAAATCTAGGGTTTTCCACAAAGCAAAGAGATCTAATTTAGAAGGTTCGATTTCACTCTCACACAATCACAAACAAAGTCCTTAAAACCAATTCAAAATGAAAACACCAAGAAGGTTCATGACCAAAGAACAAAGAAGAGCAATGATAATTAGAAGTTCTTCAACATCACATCTTAACACAAGAAGGAGGGAAAATAAAGAGATTATTGATTTTTCAAGACTTGATTGGTTCCCCTACATCGAATTTGTTAATGATGCACAAAGAGTTGTCTTCCACCGGCTTTTGAATAAGAACATCCTTCCAACCAAATTTGTTTGTCATGATACATTAAGAAAGCTAAGGATTTATCATCAAACCGAAGCATTGTTCGACTTATTTGGACTCTCTACCATGTTTCATATGAATGAGCTCACATATAAATCACTTGTGCTTGAATTCCTAAGCTTCTTAAAGATCTCCACCCTTAACAACACCATTTGCATAGAATTCCGGTTGGAAAATGTCACAAGAATGATGACATTAGTTGAGTTTGCGGATATTTTGGGCTTAGAAGTATCAACCTCTCGAACATCAAATCCTAGAAACTATAGTGTGGAACCACTTTGGAGAGCCCTAACGGACCGTGATATGTCAAAGATTAAAGATTGTTGAGCCTCATACATTCAAAACCCCATTATTCGATTAACTTACCGTTTTATCACGAGCACCCTACTTGCTCGATGTAACCCAGCCATTGTTAATGAGCTTGATCTTACCTTCATGGAATCATACATGCAAATCCAAGGTATAGGTAGCAACCATTTCAATGCTCCTTTGGTACTACTTGAAAGATGGGCAAGTTTTCGAAACGGGTGTGACAATGGGATGAAGCATATTGTGAATGGACGCTTAATAACAAGAATTGCAAAGTGGTTTAACCCAAACTTCAACAATGATAACTCGTATGTGCATCTTTCGGGCAACACTAGGCTTAATGAAATGCTTCTTTTCCAACAACACCATTGGATAGCCTATGAGGGATATGAAAGGAAAATCAAATGGTTGACTAAGGGAAGCGCCCCCTTAACCCTTCAAATGGAAGGTTTGACAAGGATTTCACCCAGAAGAGGGCCCATTTGCCGACTACCTTCCCACCTAGTGCCCAGAAACACAAGATAAGAGAACCAAGCCCTACCCCTTACTTAACAACATCAAGAACATGAGCACAAGAATGAAGGGGAAAAGATCACTATTCCTCCATACCCCTTCCCTTACTAACCCTACAACCACCTTAACCCATTCATTCTTCCAAGAGATGACTTTGCCACGGGTCTACTTCAAGTTATGCATCGCCAACAATATGATGATAGGGTGGCTGCCTTTTATGCTCTATATGTAATACTATGGTTTTTTATGCTTTTGGGTATTCTATCGAGGGGGGCTTACTCTGTCGAGTAAGTAAGTTTGGTTTACAAAACAGTGTTCTGCTGAAGGGTACTCGATCAAGTAAGTGTGGTACTCGATCAAGTAAGGGTCACTCGATCGAGTAAGTGACTTACTCGACCGAGTAAGTCACTTCTGCGGGTTATTTTAGCCGGGTTTTGTAAGTAACGCGTGATTGATATTTAAAGCTTTCCGCCAGTTCCTTTTATCACTTTTACCTTTTCAGAAAACTCTCAAAAGAAAAATCAAGTTACGTTACTTTCATCTTCACATTGCTATCAAATCCCAAAGGATAGGATCGTCGGATCGTCGTGTTCTTTACGTCGTTGAGTTCGTCGTGTCGAGGGTAAAATCCTTGTATAGTTTTTATATCTTTTCGTTGAGTTTATTTAAAACCCTAATTGAGTAATTTGGGGGTTTTGGGAGTATGATGTATTATTAGATGGTAATGGTATGATTATGTGATTATAGGAGGTGGTTTCGTAGAGGAGCAATATTGAATAGTTGGTTTGGGACGGTCGTGGTGAGTTTCTTATTTCAGGTAGGGTTTCCCTACTCGGTTATTGATTACATAGTTGTTGGTGATGGTTTTGTTTATTGTTGATCTTTATCGTATTGGAATTTTATTGGTGTTGTTATTGTTGTATAATTGGTTGTGTTGTGTTTGTCTGTGGTTCGCAAGGCGTGTCCTCGGCTAAGTGGGTTCACTTGCGGGAGTGGCTTCAAGCCCTTTATTCGCCCTCTGTGGAACCCGCCACAGGAGGGGATATGCATATTAAGAAATATGGGTTATAGCTTGGAATAGATGAGCGGGGATTTGGTGGGGACGGTTGTGGTCCCCCACTGGCAGCGTGGAATATCTGTTGCGATGGGTATTCTTGCAGGACTACACACTTTAATGAGTAGTCAGGTGTGTGGAGATATTATGGAGTTGGGAGTTGTGTGTTGTTTGTATATTGTGTATCTTGCTTTATGTAATCAGTAACTGACCCAGGTTTAGATGTTTTGAAAACTGTGGTGATCCATTCGGGGACCGTGAGCAGTTATTGAGTAGGTATGAGATGGCTTGTGCGAGGGATAGCTGGGATGGCGTCATCACGTGTCATTAGTGTCTTGCACTGTGTCATGAACTTAGTTTGCTTTTCAGTTGTTTGGTTTTGGAACATTTGTGTTTACTTTACAGTTTGGTTTTGGAATTGTAATTACTTAAACTCATTTACATAATTAAGTATATTTCTTTATGGTCTATTTGATATACATTGCCTCGGGTAGCCGAGAAGGTAGCATTTCCATGCATTAGGTGGTCTTGGTAAGGCACTTTGGTGTATGGGGGTGTTACAAAGTGGTATCAAAGCGACGATTTTGGAACCTGTAACTAATGAACCCAATGAATCTAGGGAGTCAAAATAAAATGAATTTGGGTAGGAGTTGTTAGGAGCTAATGTAAAGGCTTGGGAGACATCCTAAAGTCGCGATCTCGCCCTACAACTTTCAACCGGTCACTATGGGGTGTCATGGGATCGCCACGTGTTTATTTAAGTTATATTGCATATATATATATATATATATATATATATATATATATATATATATATATATATATATATATATATATATATATCGTGTGTGTGTGTGTGTGTGTGTATATGTATATATATAGTTGTTGCGGAAAGTAGTTGAGTTGAGCATGCGGGTAGCTAACGAGTCAGCATGACTCGATCGAGTGGGTAGGACTCGGTCGCGTGGTTTATAAAAAGTTTTTGAACAATCCCTGCTATTTTTGGGCACTCGATCGAGTAAATTGGGGACTCGATCGAGGGATGGCTACTCGATCGAGTAAGTGAGGGGCTCGATCGAGTGGGTTATGTCATGCTTTCTGGTCAGGTTCTTAAGTCGAGGTACTCGATCGAGTAAGTGGGCAACTCGATCGAGTGACCTCAACTCGATCGAGTGGGTTGAGTGCTCGGTCGAGTGTGATTTGCAAAAGTAATATACGTGTTTAAGTTGTGGGATGTGTGTTGATGTTTGCCTCTTCTCTTTTATAGTTCAAAGATGCCGCCAAATAGTTCCGCTTTGTATGCTACGGCTGAGTTGATGAGTATAGATGAAGTGGCCAAGATGCCCGAGCATCAAGAGGCGCTTACTGAGGCCTTAAAGAAGTCTGGGAAGGACAAAGAGGCTGGGGTGGACTTCGCTAAGATGAGTACTACCATTTTCCATTTCAACCCAAAGGAATATATGGGTACCACAGCACCAATTTTGCTTGACAATTGGCATAGGGAGATGGAGAACATCTTGAATGTGGTTCACTCTAGTTAGCCAATCATTACCGATTAATGTTGATGAGTTGACTATATAATTGAATCATCCCTTATGTATTCTTATTATGAGATTTAATAATGTGATCGCACTATTGTTGAGGACATATACTCCAACAATCTCCCACTTGTCCGAGATAAGTGTGCGTCACACAATCTTTTGTCCTATTACAATCTCCCACTCAATGCAAGGTGTCTTGCTGGTCGTACTTGCATTTGATCATATCTTGGGTGGTTTCCTCGATCTGGAGAGTAACTGTCTGACCGGAATTATCTACCGTAGATACCTTCCGAGCATGGCAACGCATTTTTAGTTCACTACTCCTCAAGTGGCCCTGAGATTTAAGATAACCCTGACAAGGGGGTGGACAATTCCTATCGCACTATTCCCTTTGAATAGCCACAGCTCATCATGACCCAAAAGATGCCCATTTGACCTCAGTTATGAAAATCGTAGAGCATAAATCAAAGTCACTCAGAAACTGTGCCAACTTGGGCGAATAGTCTCTAGTCAAAGAATTGACTCTAAAGAATACTATAGTAGCTCTCGCCACGACCAGGCTTTATAACAATTACCAGAACTCTATAAGCGGTCACTGCCAGAAAGAGTGTCCCATACAGTCTACATATGTGATCGACTAGTCATCTCATATGACTCTATGGCACTTGAACTTGCCATCAATCGCATCACACACTAGTCACTTCGAGACGTCACCTCATATAAGCAACTAGGGGCCAATACTATGTTAATCCAGTTCACTTTAATAGGGTTCAACGTTGTCCATACAGCCTATTTGGATATGACAAAGCAATAAAAGAGTTTTTAATAAAACTCAAACGATGAATGCATTATCACATATGTAAAATTGATACAATATCAATTACTACATAATCTATAATCCATATTCCATTTTGTATATAACTGCA
Organism: Silene latifolia; assembly: GCF_048544455.1. Classification (NCBI taxonomy): domain Eukaryota; kingdom Viridiplantae; phylum Streptophyta; class Magnoliopsida; order Caryophyllales; family Caryophyllaceae; genus Silene; species Silene latifolia. The sequence continues at coordinate 125,841,384 of NC_133537.1, read as the reverse complement.
CATTTCAACTCAATGGAAATGGCATGACTTATCATGCTTAGCCTATGAAAAGACCTTGGTTAGAAATTTTCAGCAACACTTTGTACTTTTCCTAACCTTACTATATACTATTTCCCATTCATGTTTATAATCTTGTATTATATGAACTTCTTTGAGTACGTGTCAAGATTCAATCTGGACATAGGCTCTCTTGCCCTCAAATAACTCCCAATGTCCTCACAGTGTATAGGGATAAGAAATTCGGTTATTGGAACGAACTACCATTATTCCTCCAATTCACAAAACCGAATCCTAATATGATCCCCTCCTTCTTGCATATCTCACTATTGCAAGTGTACTCAATTTCCGTTGTGTATATCTCATTATTCAACTGCCTAGAATGTTTCTATCAGATATCCTCCTTAATTAATATAGCCAAGATGGTTCTCTAACCATCCTTATGCATTTAGAATATGGTTTTTGTGTAACTCCTTGCACATAAATCCATCTCATTTCTAAATGCCTAGCTTCATATCTTTAGTACTTTCTGAGTACTAACTAATAAACTATGTGGCCATATAGAGACTTCTCTCAAAGATTCGATTTGTAACTTTTCCTCATACTTCAAGTATACGAATTTTAAGAATGGTAATACATCTTAGCGTAATGAATTATTCCCGCCGCGGAAGCATGTGGATTCAATTCTGCATGTTCAATATTTTTGAACTTGTCAAGATTCTTATTAACATAAGAATATTCATTTAACGCTAATATCCTCTTAGAACTATCTTTATAGGTCTGGATACTTTAGAGATGTATTATTCTTCTCCTAAGTCTTCCATCATTCAAAATGATCAATATGTCCCTTACATATAAGACTAGTAACACCACATTACTCCCACTAAACTCCATGTATAAACAGAACTACTCGACAATTCGAGAAAAGTTTCACATGACCAAAACATACAATTTAACTCCTTAACTTCTACTTAAGACCTGCTCTTAAGTTTTTATCCTACCTTAGGATAGTTGCAATTTTAAAAACTCATCCAAGATGATTTTAAAATCCAACTATAAAATCCGAATTTAATGAGGTGTTGTTGTTGCGTGCAAAACCCTTTGCCACCAACCAACCAAGCTAAATAAACATTTTCATGTTTATGCTCACTTCGGACTTTTGCGGAGTTGAAACTAGATAAAGCATCTTAATAAGTTACAGGTTTGTTACTTTCAAAAAATAACACGATTCCTATCTACTTTATATTTCGAAGAAATAATTACTGATTTTGACCACCAAGAAGGAACATCTTCCTACGTCTTATTCTCAGTTTGTGGCTCTTGAACATTTTCTCCCACTCTTTCTTTAAGAAATAATCCTCTTTTCTTTAATAGACAGCATCACGAGCCACAAACTCTTTGTTCTCGTGATCATATAGGAAGAAAGAGCACATGTTTCCTATCGAAACAAGCTACAATTAGGTACCATGCCTACTTTAACCATGTTTTGTTTTAGTGGAAAATTTAAATGCCAAACAAATTTTATAACAGAAACTACCTCCAACTATATTGTAAAGATTCAATCATATCGTAATGAAAGTGAACTTGCGATACGATATCACACTCTTTTGGTGTAGATAAAAGTCATCACTTTATTGTTCCCCATTTTAAAAAAGTACTAATACTTTGGTTTTACAATCTGTAGGTTTTGATACCTTTTAACATTCATTGAACTTGTTCAAAGAATTTCTCTTCTTACCTCATTAAGTGGATATCAAGTATCTACCTAATTCGTTGGTAAAAGAGATGGAGAAGTAATAATCTTCTTAGATTGAAATTTTATTCAACCATACACTTCAAAGTGTAATCAGGGCGAATATCTTGCTCTATTCATAATGTTTTTCAAGGAAAAATCATGAATTATCTTCCTTTGAATGCAAGAATCGTACACACCAAGAGATTCTCAATCAAATGGTTTGGGACACTAGTCAAAACTAGTTTCTAAATGTGGTTTTCAATCAAGAATTGAGAAATGATTGGGGTCACCAACTTGAGTTATATGTATATATGACATTTTAGTTCTAGTTTGAATATAATTACCTTGACTTGTATGGTCTCATCATAAGTTTAATCGTGGTATGTTAGGGCACAACGCTTGTTTTAATTGCATAATAGAGAAACCCTTTGCGTTTTATACAAAAACTTGAATTATATTCTTATTTAGAGTTAGTGTACATCATAACAATTATTGAGGTACATTTCTAACTACAAAACTAAAATGAGTACACTATAACACTTATATGTCCATGGATAAAATGACAACTACCCTAGTTTCATTCATGCAAATTTCTGAACTTATTCTTACTAGTCGTCACACGATAATGTCAAATATTATGATGAAATCCACAAATTTGTATCAAATACTCATGATCTGGTCATTGGCAAGAATGCAATGTCAATGTCATAGACATTCAAGAAGAAATATGTTGGAGTCACACGACCAACTTCCTAGATCTTTACTTATTTGGGGTTTGTCTCTATTTTAGTTTAAAAATTTCTCTTTCGAGCCTAGTACTATCCTTAACAATTAAGACAGGTACTTACTTCTTATTGCTCCCACTGACTTCAAGAATTTCTACTTGATGAAAACTTATCTTCATATAAATTCCTAGTTAATCCTTCACAAGGATGAACTCTATTTTGGTATTTGGTTAATCAAAATTTCTAACAAATTAATTTACCAATTTAACATTGTCATGTTCTTAACAACTTAAGTGCTTGATGACAAGTGTCAAGGTTGAGTAATAAGACTTTTGAACCATGGATGCATAGAAGATATTATCAACGCATATTTTGACTAATCATTACCTCTAATCATATTTCTTCACAAGAAATCATACATAGGTATGTTAGGATTTTAAGATGCTAATGTTATATTTGGATATGACAATTCCTATCAAGTTCTATGGAATAGAACGATTCCTATGGAGCTAGTCCATAACCTATGATACGGTTCGTTTTTAGAAAGAGATTCCTTGTCGTTAGCAATAGTGGTTTAGCGGAGACTCGTGTTACAAACGAATGATATCGCATTTGAGTAGGAGTAATGAAATAGAACAACATTAAAAACAACGAAATAGTGGGGAAATCAAACATTCATCGTTATATCTAAACATTTTAGCATGTTTTACAATTTATATAATGACCTCCACCCAATTATATAAATGATTCCGAGACCCAAAAATTCATATTAAATCTTGGATGTGAGCCTACGGGCCCTCTACACCTCTTGCTAATATAATCTTGGTGGGTTAACCCTCTTAACCGATTCTACAATTAGAACTCTCGGTCGATGAATTTTTGTTAAGTTCATCATTAGCCCGAACCTATTGGGACAACGGTCCCTCTAATACTTTCGTTGAGATCAACCAAATTTTGAAGTGTAATAACTATTTATTACCCCACTTACCCCAACGTCAAATGAAGTACCCCGAAAAATCGTATTGTACCCCTTACGAAATTGAGATTCATGGGTTCCTACTATTTGGTAAGGCTATGTCTCAATCTTAATAACGTGAGAGGTCGAGTCAAATTATTATCTATCAAATTTAAGTGAACTAAATTTTCGAACTAACGATAATTATAATTGACACAGTCGAATACTCAATATGATATGCATGTGTTGTTTATGGCGATTTGGAAATGCATGCAAACATATAATGAAAAATGCATAAACAATAAATAAATTTCCTAGTATGGCCTTCCTAAAATAGAAAATCAAATAATCTATTACAAATTCGAAAACCAACTCCTTTGGTCCCTTGTATCTTCAAGTGGCACACCTTCCAAGAACACCGTCTTCGTCTGAACGCCTTTCCGAATGGTACCGTCTAGAAGGAACTTCGGAATTACAAATAATAATAAAAATACAAAGCTATTCCTATTATACATTTGTAATACGAAAAACTAGTAAAAATAAAAGTGATACGAGATCACAACAAATTACAACTGAATCAATATCCCCTTACATTACGGGTAATATCGATTAAAACTAAGGCCATACTAAGATAAAATTACATAATTCAAAATTACATAAATAAATTATGCCATTCATCAATAAAAATGCAGCATTATTATATGTGATTAACATGTCAAATTAATGTGCCAAATCGCCCTACTTAAACCTTATATCGTATATAATTCGGTTATATGGAAATGCGTGATAGTAACTTATTAAAATCACAAAACAATACTTAAATCAAATTTAAGCCCAAGTTAATTATCCTAACCATCTTAGGACTCAAAATTTGTCTTCACTCAATTTTTGACTATAATTGAACTTGGTTTTCAATTATTGCTTATTAAACTTCTTTTAATCATAACAATTATGAAATAATTCCCAACAATCCATAAAAATTTGGAAAAATTCGAAATCACATTTTTATATATACTGGAATATTATTAAGATTCCAAAAACTCAATAAAATTTGCCCACAAAATATTTATAATGTACTTCATTAATAAATTGTATAAAAAATAACTTTTACCATTTAATCCAAATTAAACATAAAAATAATGAAAAAATCAAAATCAAAATTTTGAACATTCTTAAATAATTTTCAGAACTTGGAAATGGCAAAAGTTCAACCAAAAATTTCGAATTTATTTTTATGACTAATAAAGTTGCCCTTTTATTGATTTATCACATAAAAATCAATAAACATTCCAAATCTATCAAAATTAATCATTAAACTTTAGATCTGATGTTCATATCATATATACAATATTAGGGAAAAATTTCATGCCATAAAATTTATTTTTGCTAAAAATAGTCACTATTTATATCATTTTAACCATTAAAATTATAAATCATGCATAATAAATCACATTTATCTCAAATTTTACATACAATCTGTAAAATATGCATGTGATATCATATTAAAATTTCATGGCCTGTTTCGAAGTTTAACTGTTTTTAGTCATTTAACCTCCATTTATATCATTTTTATCACATAAAAATCATAAAATATGCAAAACTAATCACAATGATCCGAAATTTTACATACAATATGCAAAATATGCATGTGAGGTCATACTAAAAAAAACATGGCCAGTAGTGAAGTTTAACTATTTTCAGTAAATAAATGTTCATTTTGCTCATAAAAATGTAATTATTTCACTAAAAATCATTAAAATAAGCAATAATCATCCATAAATTATCAAAATGACCTAAATATATTTTAGAACCAGAATATATAACATGCAAAAAATTTCGTGGCTTTATCCTTATAAATCACAAATTATATAGTTTTAATTAAGTTACATTTAACTCGGGAAAACCAAACCGATTATGCATGCAACACCAAAGCTCTTGATGCCAATTGTTAGGTTCGAATACCCCTATTAGACTCATCTAATACATTTTTATAAATTCCTCATTAATTTATTTATTGGAGCTAGTTGCATGCATGATAAAATGAACAAATAAGGAGAAAAATCGATTTTTACTTACATGCATGTTGACCGAAATTTGTGCACAAGTAAGGTCTCCTACCTTCACTTATTCTTGAGCTATATCACAAAATGACGATCCTCCAAAATTTCAAACATTCAAAGTAGAATGTTTCCTCATTGTTGCACCCAAAACAATTACCCATAACACTAATCATATTACTAACTAGGTAATAAAATTAGTAACCTTTAATATTATTTCTAATATTCATATTATTACTACACTAGTAATCTTGTGGTAATATTAGAATTCATGAACAATTTTTATGCATAAAATTTATTTATATAGAGAGAATATATGAGATGAAGAGAGATCAAAACTCATCAAAAATAGGAACAACATCTTATATTAAAGGGGAAGGGGGGAACCGTGTAAAGAGGAGTGGGAAGCACAATTGCAATTTTCTATTTGCTTTTTGTCTAACCCATAATCCTAGGGTAGATCTAGTTAGTGTAGGGTAATTATGGTGTTTATTTGCATAAATAAGAACACCCATTATCACCCCTAACCACCCTAGTTTCGGTCCACCTTTATTAAACGGATTCCATTATACAAAATGTCATTTGTCGTTTGTCACATATGACATGTTACACATAACATGTCATAAGTCATATTAATGCAAATTTAACAAATTAAATATCATTAGTTTATCAAATAAATTACAAATAACAAATTAAATGGTAATTCACAATTACATATATGTAAAATGGGTCATTTTGAATTTAGTCAATATAATCTACAACATTTTATAATTATAACTAACTAACAATTCTTATCTCAAATGTTTCATAAACTTTAATCAATTTTAGTAATATAATAAATTAATTACTAAATTGAATCTTATTTAATCATATTACAATAAGATATATAATTCTCACTTATAAATAAATTTGCTCAATTTAAGGATTTAGTTAATCCGTATCTATACACGATTAATTAACTTTTTAGTTTGGGAATCATCCTATAGGTGTGATCTTAAGGGATCAACTAATCACCACCATCAAACAACAGTAATGTCAAACTCTACTTAGCCAATCACTACCAATTAATGTTGATCAGTTGACTATATAATTGAATCATCCCTTATGTATTCTTATTATGAGATTTAATAATGTGATTGTACTATTATTGAGGACACATACTCCAACACTATCGTCGGTTCGTGAAAGACTTTTCAAAGATTGCCAGTCCTATGACAGCGTTGATGAGGAAAGAGAACATGTTTCGTTGGGATGAATGTAGTGAGACGGCGTTCCAAACATTAAAGGAGCGTTTGACCATAGCTCCAGTCTTAGCTTTACCTGAAGGGTGTGAGAACTTTGAGATATATACAAATGCTTCAAAGAATAGGTTAGGATGTGTGTTTATGCAGAATGAGAAAGTAATTGCCTATGCTTCTAGGCAATTGAAGCCTTATGAGGAGAACTATCCGACACATGATCTAGAGTTGGGTGCAGTTGTGTTTGATCTCAAGATTTGGAGGCACTATCTTTATGGAGCAACATTTAAAGTGTTTTCAGATCACAAGAGTCTCAAGTATATCTTTACTCAAAAGGAGCTGAACATGAAACAGAGGAGATGGAGGGAGCTGATAGAGGACTATGACATGGATATCATATACCATAAAGGGAAAGCAAATGTGGTTGCTGATGCGTTGAGCAGGAAGAGTGTGTATTCTCTATAAACAGCTATGTCTTTGATGAGGTTGAGAGATGAGGTGGGGAAGATAGGGATACATGTGATACAAAAAAGGGGATGCTAGAGGAAACTTGAGAGTAGAGCCAGACCTTTATGATGTTATTCGCAGGAAGCAGGCTCTTGATTCCTAAGATTGAGAAGTGGAAAGCGGGAGTAGAGAAGGGGACAATGTCTTAGTTCTCTATTCATACAGATGAGAATGTTCGGTTTGATGGGAGATGGTTTGTTCCTAATGATGCGAAGTAGAAAAATATAATCATGACAGAGGCTCATTGCACACCGTATTCAGTACATCTAGGTGGTGACAAGTTATATAAAGATTTGAGAAAGACTTTCTGGTGGCCTGGGATGAAGAGGGAACAGCTGAGTTTGTGGCTCGATGTTTGACTTGTCAAAGAGTTAAGGGAGAGCAGCGACGACCACAAGGTAAGATTCAGTCTCTTGAGGTACCTGAGTGGAAATGGTAATCTATCTCTATGGACTTTATAGTGGGTTTACCGAGGAGCCAGTAGGGTAATAACACGATATGGGTGATAGTTTCCGTTTGACTAAGTCAGCGCACTTTATCCCTATGAAAGAAACTTGGAGTAAGGTTCAGTTGGCTAATGGGTACAAGAAACATGTGGTGAGGTTACATGGAGTCCCTAAGGATATTGTGTCAGATCGGGATGCGAGGTTTATTTCTCGGTTTTGGTAAGAGTTACAGGGGATGATGGGAACTACCTTGAAGATGAGTACCGCTTTTCATCCTGCAACAGATGGGCAGACAGAGAGGACTATCAAGACCTTGGAGGATATGTTGAGATCTTGTGTGATGGAGTTTGGTAGTAGCTGGGAGGATAGGTTGGAACTGATTGAGTTTTCTTATAACAACAGTTATCACACAAATATTAGGATGGCACCGTTTGAGGCTGTGTATGGGAGGAGGTGTAGGAGTCCGATTTGCTGGGATGATAGAGCTGAGGCAGTGGTTTTAGGACCACAGATGGTACAAGAGATGATAGAATAGGTTAAGGTGATTAGGCAAAAGAGGAGAGCGGCCTAGGATCGACAAAAGAGTTATGCAGACCTACATCGCCGTGACATAGAGTTTCAGGTTGGGGACAAGGTTCTTCTGAAAGTGTCTCCTATGCGTGGGGTTATGAGGTTTGGTAAGAAAGAGAAGCTCAGCCAGAAGTTCATCGGTCCATATGAGATTTTGGATCGTGTGGGAGAGGTTGCTTACCAGTTAGCGATACCAACAACTTTGGATCGTGTGCATAATGTGTTTCACGTGTATCAGTTACGGAAGTATGTGAGTGATCCCTCCCATGTGCTAGAGGTGGAGAACATAAAGTTGGACGAGTCATTGTCTTATCTTGAGGTGCCAAAACAGATTCTTGATCGCAAGGTTCGTAAAACTAGGTCCGGGGAAACAGTGTTGCATAAGGTCCTATTGTCTAATCATGAGGTTGAGGAAGCTACTTGGGAGGCGGAAGAGGCTATGCCGGAGCGGTATCCGTCTCTTTTTCATCAGGTATGTGTGGTTACGGGGACATAACCATGTTTCTTTTAGGGGGTTAGGAGGTGATCGCATAAGGTTTTGGTATGGTTTATGTTAGTTTTGGTACAGTTAGTAGTAGTTGCTTTGAGTCGGTTTGAGTTATAGTTGGGAGTTTTGCTTTGAGTTTTTAGTTGCGTTGTTGTGTCGTGTTTGAGTTAGTATGTTTTGTTTTTGAGTATGGGTTGAACTTCGGGGACGAAGTTCTTTTCAAGGAGGAAGACTGTAATACAACGGTTTTCTATGCTTTTGGGTACTCTATCGATTGGGGCTTACTCTGTCGAGTAAGTAAGTTTAGTTTACAAAACAGTCTTCTGCTGAAAGTAACTCGATCGAGTAAGTGTGGTACTCGATCGAGTAAGGGTCACTCGATCGAGTAAGTGACTTACTTGATCGTGTAAGTCGGTTCTGCGAGTTGCCCGGTTTTGTTAGTAATGCGTGATTGATATTTAAAGCTTTCCGTCAGTTCCGTTTTTCACTTTTACCTGTTCTAAAAACTCTTAAAAGAAAAAGCAAGTTACGTTACTTTCATCTTCGCGTTTCTATCAAATCCCAAAGGCTAGGATCGTCGGATCGTCGTGTTCTTTACGCCGTTGAGTTCGTCATGTCGAGGGTAAGATTCTTGTATAGTTTTTATATCTTTTCGTTGAGTTTGTTTAAAACCCTAATTAAGTAGTTTGAGGGTTTTGGGAGTATGATGCTGTATTAGATGGTAATGGTATAATTATGTGATTATAGGAGGTGGTTTCATAGAGGAGCAATATTGAATAGCTGCTTTGTGACGGTCATGGTGATTTGCTTATTCCAGGTAGGGTTTCCTTACTCAGTTATTGATTACATAGCTGTTGGTGATGGTTGTGTTTATTGTTGATCTTTATCGTATTAGAATTGTATTGGTGTTGTTGTTGTATAATTAGTTGTGATATGTTTGTCTGTGGTTCGCGAGGCGTGTCCTCGGGTGAGTGGGGTCACTTGCGGGAGTGGCTTCACGCCCTTTATTCGCCCTCTGTGGAACCCGCCATAGGAGGGGATGTGCACATTAAGGAACATGGGTTATCACTCGGAATAGATGAGCGAGGATTTAGTGGGTACAGCTGCGGTGTCCCACTGGCGGTGTGGAATATCTATTGCCATGGGTTTTCGGGTAGGACTACACACTTTAGTGTGTAGTTAGGTGTGCGGAGATATTATGGAGTTGGGAGTTGTGTGTTGTTTGTGTTTTGTGTATCTTGCTTTATGTAATCAGTAATTGACCCCGGTTTAAATGTTTTGAAAACTGTGGTGATCCATTCGGGGATGGTGAGCAGTTATTGAGTAGGTATGAGATGGCTTGCGCGAGGGATAGCTGGGATGGAGTCTTCACGTGTAATTAGAGTCTTCTGCTGTGTCATGAACTTAGTTTGCTTTTCAGTTTTTTTGGTTTTGGAACATTTGTATTTACTTTACAGTTTGATTTTGGAATTGTAAGCCCTTAAACTCATTTACTTAATTAAGTATGTTTCTTTATGGTCTATTTGATATACATTGCCTTGGGTAACCGAGATAGTAGCATTTCCATACATTAGGTGGTCTTGGTAAGGCACCTTGGTGTATAGGGGTGTTACAAAGTGGTATCAAGGCGACGATTTTGGAACCTGTAACTAATGAACCCAATGAATCTAGTGAGTCAAAATAAAATGAACCCGGGTAGGAGTTGTTAGGAGCTAATGCAAAGGCTTGGGAGACGTCCTAAAGTCGCGATCTCGCCCTACAACTTTGAACCAGTCACTATTGAGTGTCATGGGATCGCTACGTGTTTATTTAAGTTATATTGCATATATATATATATTTTGAATGAAGTGTTGTATGAATTAGTGGATAAGTGAATGTGGAGAATGGAAAATGTGGTGGCGAAAGGTGAGTAGTTTGTATGATTATATGTTGATGTGAATAACGGAATTGCATGATGTTGATTTCTAATGTGGTTTATTAGAAACATGTGAATACGATGTTGCGTTGTTGTATATATAGTTGTTGTGGAATGTAGTTGAGTTGAGCATGCGGGTAGCTAACGAGTCAGCATGACTCGATCGAATGGGGGGCACTCGATCGAGTGGCTAGGGCTCGGTCGAGTGGGGTATAAAACGTTTTTGAACAATCGCTGCTGTTTTTGGGCACTCGATCGAGTAAGTTGGGGACTCGATCGAGCGAGGACTACTCGATCGAGTAAGTGAGGGGCTCGATCGAGTGGGTTATGTCATGCTTTTTGGTCAGGTTCTGGAGTCGAGGTACTCGATCGAGTAGTGGGCAACTCGATCGAGTGACCTCAACTCGATCGAGTGGGTTGAGTGCTCGGTAGAGTACGGTCTGCACAAGTTATATACGTGTTTCAGTTGTGGGATGTGTGTTTATGTTTGCCTCTTCTCTTATATAGTTCAAAGATGCCGCCAACGAGATCCGCTTTCCAGGCTAGGGTTGAGTTGATGAGTACAGATGAAGTGGCCAAGATGCATGAGCATCAAGAGGCGCTTACTGAGGCCTTAAAAAATTTTGGGAAGGACAAAGAGGCTGGGGTGGACTTCGCTAAGATGAGTACTACCATTGCTCGTTTCAGCCCAAAGGAATACATGGGTACCAGAGTGCCAATTTTGCTCGACAATTGGCATAGGGAGATGGAGAACATCTTGAATGTGGTTCACTGTCCTGAGGATTTCAAAGTGGAACGGGCTGCGTTCTACTTGAGGGATGCTCCTAGGGATGGTGGGATAAGGTAAGGGAGAGTGCTCTAGACTTGTATGTGAGGCAAGGGAAGTCAGCTATACCGTGGGCGAGTTTAAGAGAGCTATGAGCGGTGAGTTTGTGCCTGAACATGTTCGCTGTAAGCTGAGGGAGGAGTTTGATGATTTCAAAATGACTCCGGATATAACTGTGGCTGAGTAATATCATAAGTTTAATAAGAATTCTAGGTATGCTGAGGATATGGGGTTGAACCAGGAGTAGTTAGCGCTGAGATTTGAGAAGGGCTTGACCTATAAGATAATGGAGAAGTTACCGGTTGGGGTCCTTATATATGTCAAGGAATTGTATGAGAGAGCAGGGAGAGTTGAGAGATTGGTCGAAATAGCCAAGGAGAACATAGAGAGAGGTCCCGAGAAGAGGAAGGCTGAGAGTGAGGGTGGTGGTCAGTCCAGTTATAAGAGGGGCAACTATAACCAAGCGAGGGCTTACTCATCGGGATCGGGGTTTAGTGGTGGAGCTTCCTATGGGCGTGGCCGTGGTGGTGGTACTAGCAGTTGGGGTATATCTTGTTACAACTGTGGCGGTGTGGGCCACAAGAGACATGAGTGTAATAGTCCTGTGGGAAGGGGTTTTCAGAGGCCATCACAGGGGAGTTTCTCTCAGGGTCCGTATCAGATTTATGCTAGCCACATGCGGCTAGGCCATGCAATAATTAGGGTGGGCAGAGTAACAACAATGGAGGATCTAGCCGCAAGGGCGGTAATTCTTATCAGAAATCGGCAGCTAACACCAACCAGGGATTGGCTGCCAAGCCGTCTACCTCTGCTAGTACCGTCCAGGTTGGTGGACAGAAGACCAGTTGCAAGTTATTCATGATGGACAAGAAAGCTGCTGAGGATGATGCTCACGTGATCACGGGTACTTTTCTTGTTAATGGTGTTTTTACCTTTGTTTTGTTTGATTCGGGGGCGTCACACTATTTTGTATCGTCAAGTCATGCTAAGCTTTTGGAGTTTAAAAGAGTTTGAGTCTGTAAAAGATGAGGTTTTTATACCGTCGGGTTAGTCTGTATCATGTGGGAGGTTGTATAAGGGTGTATCTATGATAGTTGGGCAAGTTGACCTTCCAGTGGATTTGTTAGAGTTTCCCATGGATGGTTTTGAGATGATAGTTGGTATGGATTGGCTGGGTAAGTACAAGGCTAGAATAGATTGTCACCAAAAGAGAGTCTCTTTGAGAGGTCCTAAGGGAGTTAGTGTGTCTTATCGTGGGTTTGTTATCAAACCCAAAGTCAAAGTGATTGCAGCGGTGACATTGAAGTCTTATCTGAGGAAGGGGTGTCCTTTGATTCTATGTCATGTGAGAGACCCTAGTAATTAGGGTGAGTTCGACAGCTGATCAGATACCAGTGGTGGGGGAGTTTCAAGATGTTTTTCCGGAGGAGATACCAGGAGTGCCACTAAAGAGGGAGATAGATTTCATTCTGGAGCTGAAACCAGGGACGGGACCAATCTCTAAGGCCCCTTACCGCATGGGTCCTAAGGAGTTGGAGGAGTGTAGATACCTCGTTTCTGCACCTCCTGCAAGCCACCCGGTGATGATTGGGCCGTATGTTTGGTACACGGAATGATTTATGACAATTCGTAAGTTTATCATCAAGTGATAGCTCAAATACTTGTGTCTACCCCTTGGTCGTCATCTACGCGCCATTACGGTCGTTTTGACAGTAATTAGAGTACATTTTGAGTCCGGGTCAAAAACCGTCTTCATTTTCTAATAACCGTTTAAAATACCGAGTCGGAATATTCTGGAATGTTCCGTATATTTCTATTCCATATTTCAATCTTTTAATCTTTTGGTAAATTATATCCCGAAATTATATTTTATATAATAAGGAAATTAAGATCAACCGCAATTCCATAATAGAAACGCGGAAAATCTTTCTTCCGCAGGAGGCAACCCTGGGGGAAAGGACACAGCAAGTGCTGCGCCTCTTCCAAGAGACGCAGTGGTTGCTTCACCCCTTCCCCAGCTCCTTTCTGCGTATTTTAAGATCTTTTCGAAATTTACTTCCAAAGTTTTACCGAAACCCTAATTCCTTCGTGTGATTAGTATAAATAGGGACCTTCGTTCCTCATATTTCTCACGCGAGTGTCCGCCCTTCTCTTCTCTCTTTGCATTCTAAGACCACGCTCTTGCTCTTTGGCGTCTACGTGCTTGAATTTTCGACCACGTAAGCTCGGATCCTTCTGAATACCCGCCGCGTTTTGCATGACCGACCAATTTGACCAACTCCACATCAATCAACTTAATCAATTTTGTTCGTTTTCCTCTCAGAGGGCACTTGCGTCGTACATTCAAGTCGAGCATCACTAAACGTTAACTTATTTAATCTCGTTTCGTAAGTCTGAGGGTGTAAATCCCATATTTTATTATTGTACTTTATTTTTGTAATCATTATTGTAAGATTTACGTCGAAAATATATTCAAAACCGATTTACAAAACCTTTATTCAAACCCTTTTTAACGGATTAACGGGAGATAGATGTCGAGAAGGAACGCGGCAAGAATCGCTGCGCCTCTTGAAGGGACGCAGGACTCCGCACCTCTTCCCCGAGGCGCCGCAGCTTTCGCTTTCCTTCTTCTTCCTTCGTCTTTTGTTTAATTCATCTGTTTATCTTGTTTCGTCTTTGCTTGTTCTTATTTTGTTAGCATGATAATTTTGACATATGAATCATTATTAATTTATCATCTTTTAATTCCCGACTTAAATCCCGCATAACTCATATTTGCGGGTTTTCGTCATTAAAATCAAATCCGGGTTTTAGAGATTCGATTCATCAACATCAAGTCTCCGAAATTCGTCTTTTGTATATTTTCATCTATTAATTATCGTCATCATCATCAATAGTTTAGCATTAATAACCTAACTTGTTTGTTAATTTGTAATTAACCTTGAAATTAATCTTGTAATTAATTTGTCCTAATTAGTTTTATCCCGTCTTTTATTGTTTTTATGACCAATTCACATGTAAATAATATATTAATCCACTTCTATCCGAGTCAAATATCGATAATCAAGCATTAAATTCATCAATGAACATTAATGATATGCAATTCCGGCTTCACGGCCAGAGTTCACCTCAGGAACAGACGCAGTGAGCACTGCGCCTCTTCCAAAGGACGCAGCACTGCTGCGCCTGTTCCGTGTTGAATTCTGCCCCTGAACTTTCGTTGATGCTTTGACTTAGTTATTATCTTACGTATTAATTAACTATTACTCGTATTATCACCTAATTATCTGTTCGTTAATATATTTTCCCTTTCTTTTCTAAAACCATCCGTTGTAAGTGTATCTTCGACGTAGATCAATTAACTTGTTGTAATTATTGCAATTTTCAATTATTTTATGTATTTCTTTATCATATTTTTTGTATGCTCTTCTATGCAATTAACCTAAATTTCTACCTCGACATTAATGCATGTTAAATTACGTGACTACCGACTTAGTTAATTCTCACATGTCAGGATTAATTTTTTGGATGTTGCATTGCATGCATATAATCGACAACATATCAAGTATGAATAACTTCCCTAATCATTAGTAGAGGCCGCTTTCGAGGCGGGCGGGATTAGGTGTTCGATTAAAAGAGCTTCCTAATACGTACCCCCACCCCTTACTCCAGATCTCTGTGAACATCCGTGTTCATTGACATCCACGAGAGTCATTCTAGACATAGAATGCTAAGGTTAACGAGTTCTTGGTGTTCATGTCACTACTTTGTGTCTTGACATGGCATGAGGTATTCGAACGGTTTCCAATTTTCCACAATAAATTGGTGACGAATCCACAGATGCAAAGCTTGCTCGTTTTCTCGAGCGACCCCTGTGGGCCCGCGTCCACAGTTTGGCGACTCCGCTGGGGATAATACACTTACGTGTAGCCATGGGTGAAACTTGAACAAGTTAGGGAATAGTTTGTACGAGACAGTTATCGGTTTTCATAACTCGGTCTTCCTTGATCGTTTATTCGGCCTTCCTAGGCCCAACCCAACCCATTCGACCAATCTTCCCGTCTAGATGGTCCAAATTCTTATTTGGGCCTAAGGATGAATCGCGATTGACGTCAGCCATACTATGATGCTTACTCCTGTTTGTATCAAGGACTTTCACTACTTGAGGAAATGGACTAGGAATCGGCCTCACTCCTGTTTGGTACGAGCCTCGCCACAAACCCCGGGTTTGATTGTTCGGTATGGCAACCCACCCTTTAAACCAAAACCCTCTTAAATGCACTCAGCATCCCGTTATAATGCCTGTATAAATGCTTATATTATATGTGATCACCATTTTCTAAACAAAACCATGGCAAATTTTGCAAAATCAAAACCTCTTTTAAAAATGTGAAATTTTCGAAAAAAGGCCAAATTTAGCGCAAAACCAATCGAAACTCTGTCCGGTTGTCGAGTCAAAATTCGGGCCTCAAAGCCCATTTCAAAACCTCACTTCGAGTCCACTCCTACAACTACACTATAGTTGACTAGGACCAACATTTCTAAACTTTGTCGTTTCTTCAAACCTCACTCGACACAAGTGGCACACTTCCACTTCACGAGTCAAACCTTTTCTTTAAGTAAGTGTGCTAGAATGGTCGATCGTGTTTTGATTCGTCATCGATCTCTTATCCAGTTTCCAAGATGCCTGGAACTAGTCACGCAAGTGTCAATGGACAACCATCGAATGGTAATGATCTAATCCTAGCCGCGCTAACTCGTCTCCAAGCTAGCCAAGACCAAGTGTATGATCGCCTCAACACAATCGAAGGCTGAATCGTTGCTGTAGAAACTAGGTTGCCTCCTGCAGAAAATGAAGTGCCTTATGAATTTGCGAATGATTTCGTGAATGACAACCCTCCACCTTATGTGGGAGCACAAGAAGTCAACCCTCCTGTAGGTCTGACCGAAGCTGAAAAACGACTCCAATACTTGGAGGAACAATAGATGTACCTGAAAGGGGATGATATCTATAGGGCAAACAATCGCAAGTATGAGGCCGTGAGTTCTAAATTGCCAACCAACTTCAACATGACGGATATCCCGAAATTCAAGGGGCATGAAAACCCTTTGAACCATATCCGTGCTTTTAAGGATTACATGTCTATCAAAGGCATTAAACCCGAGATGTTCTTAAGGATCTTTCCTTCATCTCTTGATACCATCCCGAAGCAATGGTTTTATTCCCTAGAACACAAGAAGATCGCCACTTGGGATGACGCCGCAATTGAGTTCGCTAAACAATATGCGGATAATGCTGAAATCCAAGTCAATATGCGCACTTTAGAGGTTCTTACCCAAAATGAGAAAGAAGGTTTCACCGACTTCCTAAGTAGGTGGAAGAAAACTAGTACCCAACTTGTCGAGCGTCCAGATGAAGCTACCCTCGTGGAAAAATTCGTGGACAATTTGAAGCCCATTTATGCAAGTCATTTGAGGTACCAAAACATTAAAACCTTCAAGGACTTAACTGTACTAGGGACAAGGATCAAAGATGACATCCGTAAAGGGCTCTTGTCCAAAACGGTAGGTCGTGGATATCAAGGCTCAACAAGTCGTTCTTACGGCTCTGCTAGCAAGACTGATGAGGTTAACCTTCTCGAACCATCAAAGAAGAGTAACCCACAATGAAAGTTCACAAACATTAGGGATACGTACTCCAACGCTCTGAAGAGATTGATAAAACAGGGAAAGCTCCAACCCATAAGGCCTACACCTGAACCAGAAAACAATTCCAAGTCCTGGGACGAGAATTCGTACTACGAATATCATAGAGGTAAGGGACATGATATAGAAAAATGTTACAAGCCGAACAATACCCAGAATCCTCTTGGAATTCTGATGATTACAAGTGAAGAATCTACCCTAGATTATTCGCACCTCATTTCTCTAGTCGAAAAAAGGATCCATGCAATATAATATGAAGGTAACTACTCCACCATTTCCCCTACTATCACCGACTTTATCGCATGGGCAAAGAGCGTGATTAGACAAGTCTCAGAACTAGAAAGTGTGGTGGCCACCCTACGTAACCCAAGTACAACACCTAAAGAACGTGCGCCACTAAATCTCTCTCAAAGTGCTATAATGTAAGAAGTAGTAGCCGTGGTTGATGAGCTAATCGACCAAATCATCCAGTTAGAAGCCGAAATCATATGGTTGAGAGAACTCGCTACTATCAATGGAGTGTGGGCCGATGATGATGAAGATGAATACCTCACCGAACACTACCTAGACAAAATCAGTGAGGAAATAGTTCAAAACAGTGAGGACCAAGATATAGACCACCTTACTCGTTCGGGGCGTCCATATCAAAATGTTTCTCAAAATGGTCCCATAGCAAATGGTCCAATTAACCATACCAACGTTGTCACACCAAATGATAGCGAGGATACCTCCACTGACCACTTACTAAAGCAACTACAGAAAACAAAGGCTGATCTTTCAGTGTGGCAACTAGTTGCAAGCTCATTTCCACATCGCTAATCTTTACTACAGGCCTTGGCCAAATTAAATGTGGAACATAACTCCACACCTGATGACGTAGTCAACTTGGTCTTCCAAGATTCAACTAAGCTAAGTAACCCAGTTACTTTCTCGGATGAAGATTTTTCACCTTTCGGCGCTAGTCACAACTTGGATCTATACATTACTGTCATTTGCTTAAAGAAGAATGTGCCAATAACTTTGGTGGATGATGGCTCGGCAGTCAACGTCATACCATTGAAAACAGCATACAAATTAGGCATGAAAGAGTCGGATTGGACCCCTACCAATCAAGGTGTTCGCGCATATGATCGTACACGACGAAAAGTGGTAGGACTAGTTAACCTTACCATAGCCACAGGGTCGATCGAGCGAAAGGTAAACTTCCAAATAGTGGACATCGAAGCATCCTTCAACATACTTCTGGGAAGACCTTGGATTCACGCTTCCAAAGCAGTAACATCCACCCTCCACCAGAAAATCAAGATCCCACTAGATGGAAAAGTGGTGACGATCACTTCGTCACCCATCAAAGCGGTAATAGAAAAGAGGTCAACCAACCAAGTAATTGCAGATCCAGTATATGAACTTGGAGGCTTCCATAGCATAAACCTTGTAGAGAGTGAGTTAGCACCTTTGTACTTCGATCCCTACTCTAACTTATTGGTCAACCACATGCTTAAATCTCAAGGATACTTCCCAAGAATGCCATTGAATCTTGTCCAAAGAAATACCTTTTCACCTTACAAAGAAGGTAACTCACAAAGGATACCACTAGGATTAGGATACAAACCCACCAAGGAAGAAGTTCTAGAGATGCTCACTCAATTCCAAAACCGCAGGCACGTGGGGATCCAAATGCGACCCTATCTCCCTACCCTAAATGGATACTTCGTTAGAGAAGGGAGCTAAGAACGCTTTCACGGGTTTCCCGAGCCTTGGCATTACATAGGAAAGCAACTAGCTGGAATCGAGATCTTTCACGATTGCTACTTTATTCCTAACAAAACGGTTCCTACCGTCAAGACCCGTGAAGCACCTTGCTTAGATGAACAAGCTGTTAGCTTATTGTTTGGAGAAGATCGATTTGTTAGAGCCTCGCAGGATGAGATCATTACCATGATACTTCAAGACGATCACTTCAACCCTACCGCATTGATCACAGAAACCAGTTCGAATCAGCAGAAAGGATGGAGAAAGTCGATCAAGTGGACGAACAACCAAGGAAGACTCTTCAAGCTCACCACTGGAGAAGAAGAGATGTTCAAAGGAGAACTAGAAGACGATGAAATCGAGTCAGAGCCAGAGTCAGAATCAGAGTCGAAGTCTAGAGAAGTCCCTAGAGAGTCTCCTCCTGTCGTCACTCCCACTCCCCTTGTTTCTTCGTGCTTAGCATCAAGTAACAGTAGTTCGGGAAATGTCCCAACAGCCGTCCCTTTACCGCCACTGATTACCGAACAGATGGCTTCTTTGTTTCAACTCTTTTCAAATTTTAATATGAATAAATCAGATTCTGCTTACTCTTTGTGTTATACTGAATGCAATTTTGTTTACGATGATAATGAGGATGACCCAGACCCGGACTCAATAGAAATACCTCCCTACATAGATAAAGAAATACTACAAGAGGGGGAAGGGGCACTAGTTATAGAAAACACTGAACCCATCAACGTAGGAACCGAACTAGAACCCCAAGAACTTAGGATAGGGACAACCTTGAGCCCCGCTGAAAGGGCCAGTTTTATAGATTTCCTACACGAGTTCAAAGACGTTTTTGCTTGGTCCTACAAAGACATTCCAGGGATCTACAGGGATTTCGCAGAGCACAAAATCTCAATCAAAACAGAAGCTTCGTCGAATGACGACAGAATGGGCTCTTAAGATCAAAGAAGAAGTTGATAAGCAATTCAAAGCCGGGTTCATCAAAGTTTCCGAGTACTCAGATTGGGTTGCTAACATAGTACCCGTACCCAATAAGGATGGGAGAATCCGTGTTTGTGTTGATTTTAGAGATTTAAACAAAGCGAGTCCCAAGGACGACTTTCTTCTACCACATATCGACATATTGGTGGATAATACAGAAGATCACGCGTTGTTGTCCTTCATGGATGGATACGCGGGATATATCCAGATCAAGATGGCCATAGAAGACATGCACAAGACCTCCTTCGGCACTCAATGGGGTACCTATTGCTACACAGTTAATCAATGTTGGGGCTACATAACTACGCTACTACATGACATGATGCATAAAGAAGTCGAGGTGTATGTAGACGATATGATTGTCAAGTCCAAGGATAGAAAGGGGCACATTGCGAACCTTCGCAAATTATTCTTGAGGCTACGAAAGTACAATATGAGGCTCAACCCTCAGAAATGTGCATTTGGGGTAACATCCGGCAAACTTCTGGGGTATGTTGTCAGCCAACGAGGAATAGAAATCGACCCTTCCAAATCAAAGCTCTAATAGAAATGCTGCAACCTCAAACAGAGAAGGAAGTTAGAGGATTCTTAGGCAAGGTGCAATACATAAGTTGATTCATATCGAAACTCACCATAATTTGTGAACCTATGTTTAAAAAGCTAAAGAAAACAGAGCACACCATGTGGGATGACGACTATCAAAAGGCATTCGACCGAATCAAGGAGATACTAGCCAAACCACCAGTGCTCATCCCACCCCAAAGAGATCAACCTCTTTGTTTATATCTCACAGTAACCAAAACAACCATGGGAGCTATGCTAGAAGAAACCGTGGGAAAAGAAGAAAGAGCTATCTACTACCTTAGTAAGAAGTTCTTGGAGTATGAGGGCAAGTACACACCACTCCAAAAGACGTGCCTCGCTCTTGTGTGGGCAACGAAGAAGCTACGCCATTACATACTTAGTTATTCCGTCAAAATATTCTCCAAAATGGATCTTGTCAAATACCTCTTCGAAAAACCCGTTCTTAATGGACTCCTAGCGAGATGGACTTTGATGCTGTCAGAGTTCGATCTCAAATATGTACCTCTGAAAGTTATAAAAGGACGCGCTGTCGCCGAGTTCTTCGCACAAAATCCCGTCAATGATACACAAACAATAGACACCTGGTCGTTTCCGGATGACGATATACTCCAAACCGATGTAGACTCCTGGGACCTTTATTTTCATGGAGCGTCGAACCTAAGAGGTTTTGGAATAGGAGTGTTGCTCATTTCTTCTGAAGGTAAGCATACACCACTCTCTGTCAAACTCGACTTCGAGGTGACAAATAACGTAGCAGAACACGAGGCTTGCCTCATTGGGCTACAAGCAGCAGTAGGCTTAGGCATCAAGAACCTTCGCGTGCATGGAGATTTATCCTTGATCATCAACCAAATTACGGGATCTTGGAAAATTCGGAGTAAAAGCTTAGCACCCTATCAAGCCAGGGTAGACCAAGTTGCCCAATTCTTCGATCAAGTAACTTACCTACACCTATCTCAAGAAGAGAATCAATTTGCAGATGCTCTTGCAAAACTCGCATCCTTGATTAATATGCCGGATAATATGATAGAAATGCCTTTATGCATCGAACGACGGTCAAAGCCAGCTTATGTGCACTAAATTACAAATGAGGAAGAAAATCCAGTGGAACCATGGTTCCAAGCAATTCTGAACTTCAAACTCAACGACACCTATCCACCAGATATGGATAAGAGGGGACAACGTGCTATACGCTTACTATCCTCCCAGTACCTCCTCATGCAAGGATAATTATATAAAAGAACACCTCTTGGTGTAATCTTCCGTTGCCTTGATCGTTCACAGGCACAGAAAGTGATGGAAGAAGTCCATGATGGAGAATGTGGCCCTCGCATGAGTGGATCAATGATGGCAAAGAAAATCACGCGTTTGGGGTATTACTGGACCATGATGGAATCCGATTGCATCAAATATGTCAGACATTGCCACAACTGCCAAATCTTCGGGAATGTGCAACATGTCCCTCTTTCGTTACTGTACACCATGGCATCTCCTTGGCCATTTTCTGCTTGGGGAATCGACATCATCGGGAAGATCACCCCAGCCAGAACAGGAGGTCACTGTTTCATTCTGGTGGCAATCGATTATTTCACCAAATGGGTAGAAGCGGATTCTTACAGTCTCACAGCCAGGAACGTGGCAAAATTCAAACAAACCAATATCATCTATCGATATGGTTGCCCACACGAGATCATCAGTTATAATAGGTCACATTTCTAGGCTGAGACTAAGCAATTTCTAGCCAAGTACAAGATCCAACACCACCATTCCTCGCCATATAGACCACAAACTAATGGCGCAGTAGAGGCAGCAAAAAAAAATGTTGTCATAATCCTCAAGAAAATGATTGACAATTATAGAGATTGGCCAAGTAAGATACCATTTGCCTTATGGGGATATCGCACATCTGTAAGGACGCCCACTGGGGCCACTCCTTTCTATTTGACTTACGGCATGGAAGTCGTGCAACCAGTTGAGCTAGAAATACCGTCCTTGCGAATTCTACTCGAAAGTCAAATCCCAGAAGCCGATTGGAAGAAGGATAAATATGAAGAACTCATCCTCCTGGATGAACGAAGATTGCGCGCATTACACAATGTGCAAACATATCAGGCACGTATCAAACGAGCCTTCAACAAAAGAGTTAAGCCAAGAAACATCAAAGAGGGAGACTTAGTTCTCAAATCAGTTAGAGCTCTTTTACCTGTCGATCCATGAGGAAAGTTCAAACCCAACTGGGTTGGACCACTCCTAGTCATGTCCAAAACCGGGGGGTGCGGTTAGAATTACAGACCTAGATGGGAATGAATTTGCCACCCCAACTAACCTCGACCAACTGAAACGATATTATTCCTAGAATAGGAACAAAAACGCGCCTCGCATAACCTCACGTGTCGCTCATGTGGCACGAAATAAAAACGGCCCCTAGCCAGCTAAAATAAAGCCTATGTCACTTTGCTCTTGCATTTTGACAAATCATCATCCTCATATCATCAAATAAACTGAATTGTGCTTTAAGACTAAGTAAAACTCATGCTTATTTTCTAGTTCATTACAAGCTCTTACTTAGAACAATTATTCTTTTACATTTACTTGAACTACGCGCAAGGGTTTTATTTCGTTTTAAAATGAATATGTAGGCAGTCCTTCACAGGATACAACCCATTATTTTTTAAATGTAAAACAAAATCACAATGGTTTCATAACCAATCAATCTTTTATTCATTTCCTTCCGTAATAATAATAATATGCCACATAATAAAAATAATGCTAAAAATAAATAGGTTAGGATTCTAAAAACCCCACCATTTTATTACAAATGACGATAATAATAATAAATAATACTAAGACTTAGGCTATTCTTCCATCTTCCCCTTGCCTTTGTCATTCTTGTCATATTTCTTATCTCGACCACGAGCCGGGCGCTCCTGCGCTATCTCAGACCTAATCACCAACGGTCTCTCTCGCGGTCTAGTCTTGCCATTCCTATCAACCACCTTTTCGACGACAGGAGAGGTCTTCGATTTGTTCGACGGATGAACAACTCGGAATCCGACTTCTTCCTCTCCCTCGGTCAAGTACTTCTCTTTCTCCTTCACTACATCACGAACCTTGTAATCAACAGGCTCACGCGTCCTTAGCCTCTCGCGCTCCTCAGGAGTAGTAGCCTTCCTCCATTGCAAGTAGGAATCTGATACCCATAATGGGCTAACAGAAGAGTTTAGGAACCACATATTTCCCTAAGCCCATTTGATGGCCCACTCTCTTCGACTCTCAGTAGTAAGCGCCATGGCAGTCTGAGGAACAGTGTCAAGCTTCGGAATCATCTGTTTCAAGCCAACCTGCCTCATCAGTCTCTCGGGGAAGATGCATATCATAAACTCCAAGCAAAATATGCGCACTGATCGAGTAGGATCCAAATACGATACTCTAGTAACAGACTTGAGATGCAACCATGGTACAATCCATCTAATCAGGGGACCATCCTTGTTCTTCAACTTGTTCTCCCAGTAGTTGCAAACCCGAGTAAATTCCACCATGTAAAGCCTGGTCATTGCAATTGAGCGAGCATGATAAGCAGGAACATTAACTGGGGGCTCGATCAACCGCAAAACGCTCTATAAGCCAAACCTACAAAAGCAGGCATTAGTATCCAAAAAACAAAAACGAAAAAAAAACGAACAAACGAAAAGAAAAAAAAAAGAAAAAAAAGTTGTATTCTTTTACCTGCAAAATGATGGGACTTCCTAAATAAGGAAGGTCGCGGTTGGCTATCCTGTTATCCAAGCCCAATAGGATCTCTCCTAAATATAGGAAAGCTGGGCTCCTGCGCAGCTCCATTTGCTCAACTAAGCTCAAATAGCGAGGATCACCTCTCATATCCTCATCAACATGCCCTTGGAGGACATAACCATGCAATAGGCAAAACCCAAATGCCATACGTCTCGCAACATGGGAGATGGAAGGGTCTGCCCTATTTATGAACCGATCGATGAAATCAATCATTCGTACTACCTTTATGGTCACAAGATGGTCAACCTCAGCTCTTGTCAATCCAAGCAAATCCCTAAATTTTTTTTATACCTTTGAGAAGTAGAGGGTATAGAAGGCATATGTTCTGGGTCCCAGCCGCCAATTGCAGCAATTTCTTCGGGAAAAGGACAGATATCGCCTCCAGGAAAGCAAACACGTGGAAATTCGGGTCCAAATACTCAAGACAAGCATCCAAGAATGGCTTAACAACCTTAACTAGGTTCAAGCTCAAAATTGACCCAAAGTTGTAGGCACCCATATCGTGTTTCTCCACATTTGAGAATTCGTTTGTCCATTCTTTGAGACGGATTTCTAAAGTATTCATGTTGTATGATTAATTAGAGAGTTTTATGTAATAGACGGAAGAATTATGTGAATAAAACCTCCATCGACGTCTATATTTATACTAAAAGTTGTTTACTAAAATCTGTCAGGACGGACACACTAGGGAAAGGGCGCAGCACGTGCTGCGCCTCTTCCAAGGGACGCAGCTCGTGCGGCGCCTCTTCCTCAGAGTTGTTTTTGTGATTTTCCGCGTTGGATCTTTCCTAATTCCTTAAGCGTAATTTCCTATTCATATGTGTTATTATTTTGGGTAGTTCCGTTGAGCTACCATATTTCGAGTTTTCTAATCTTACGGGCATGCTATTCGAGGCAAAATCGGCATTTTCGTCATACAAGCACACTTACCCATTTCTTTTTATTTTTTCTTTTTTGGGGAATCATTTCACCAATTTAACTATTTATTTTCAAACTTACGCATTTCGTTTTTTCTTCTTTTGGGGGAATCATTTCACCCCCGTTTCATATTACGTTTCAAACTTATACGTTTCTATTTTCCTTTTTTTTAGAGGGTAACCCTCCCTGCCGGCCGATCATTTTCGGCAATTTTTTTGCATTTTCTTCGAGTCTTGGTCTTGCGCTAATCTAGGCCATGTGTACAAATATGTGTTTTATGTGCGATTTCTATGTAAATTTCGGCAGCATTACAACATAAACCGTCATCTACCAAACCTGTTCAAAGCTAACCTGC
Source organism: Silene latifolia (assembly GCF_048544455.1). Lineage (NCBI taxonomy): Eukaryota > Viridiplantae > Streptophyta > Magnoliopsida > Caryophyllales > Caryophyllaceae > Silene > Silene latifolia. Next base: position 125,815,828 of record NC_133537.1, on the reverse strand, counting down.
AGGTACAAACAAGACAACCAAGCATCAAAGGCACTCAAGCCGTCATATATACAACCAAAAAGAAATATGTACACCAAACTGGGGGCTCGTGCCCGAAACAAAGTTCAAAAGTCCAAAATGAAAGTCCTAAGATGTACAAAAGTGTGTGTGGTACAGCCAACAACAAAAACAACAAAACAAACAAACTACTGCTGGTTGTCGCCTAGCTAAGTAACCCTCGCCTCGAGAGCAGCGATCTCGGCGTCGCGGACCTCCAACTCCCTCAACAGGCGAGCTGTCTCCTCCCAGGAATGCGCTAGCTCTCGCTCCAAGTCGCACTCCCTCTGCAAATGACAAGAATTTGCTCATGTCAATCATTTCAAACATAAAGAATGTTAGAAAATTCAAAAACGAAGTAAACGGAGGGTTCATACATGATGTCCTCGACCGCAATCAAGTGCCTCAACGGCAGTAGTCCGTAACCGGTTGGCTACCCTCCACAAAGCCACGAACCAAGTTGGCGCTACCTGCATTTCAATAAACAAGGATTCTCAATGATTGGACAAGAATTAAAAAAATGTATTCTTATACAAAAGCTAATTAAGTTGGGGAACTTACCCTCCGAATCAGATGCTGGCACTCGTTCAGGCCAGCATCTGTCACCGCCTCACCGAAGTCGCGAAGCTCGGAGACCGTCGTCATCCCCGCTACGTCAGTGTACTCGAGGGTCTCGGGGTACGCTGGGGGCTCGACGCCCGCCGCCTCAACCTCCTGCAAAAATTCAAATGGTTTCCATTAATCGATGATCATTCATCTTGTTTTCAAGCCAATCCAAAGAAAAGCACTCACCACAACCGGCCAGTACGACAACCTCCGGTAGAGGAACGCGGAGTAGTCCTCATCAGGAAGAAGGAGAGCGTCACCGCCGACGTCTGCCAGGTCAGCCTCTCTCAGCATCGGAAGGCTCCCTAAACATCATCCGAGGAGGATCGATGGTGACCGTGAAGACATCTCGAGAGCACTGGCGAGTCAAACGCTCGCCCAAGTACCACGTGACCCATCGACGTCCTCAGGAGCAACCAGATGGAGCTCCTAGGTCGAAGGACCTCAGCCACAAAAAGGAGGAGCGCCAGTGTAGTCCGCCCAAGGCCTAGGCACCCATTAAGATAAGCAAATAAGAGGTCATTCTTATGATCAGTTCTAAAAGAAAGCGATGAGAAAGGAAATAAAGGAAAGTGATACTCACGCCACTTTGCTGCAGGGCGTTCACGTCCCGTCGACAGACGTCGTGAGAAGAACGTTGAGTCTTCTTGCGACACATCACCCAATCCCTCACGACGGGATATGCTCTCTCCCCTGGCTCCGTCCTCTTGGGCGCGAAGCTCGGAAAAGTAGGAGTACACCCACGCCTGTAAAACAAGGTAATCAATAACGATCTTTCGTGATTCGATAAGGAAAGAAAATGATCTTTCATGATACGAAGTGAAGGTTCATACCTCCAGCAGGAGTCCAGGACCAACAGTGGTAGGAGAAGTCCCCTTCTCCACCAACTCAGGACAAACCATGGCCCTCATGTAGCGAGTGAGGACCGCAAAGCCAGGAGTGACCCAGTCCCAACGATCTAGGCCACTCAAGTCAGAAAGGAATGGAAGAAGCTTCGTCGACAGCCTCTCCCCCTTGTCTCCAAAGTAGAGTGAAGACAAGAACCACCAAAGCCACAAACGAGCTTTTTGCTCTGCAGTACAAGGAGGCGGAGTCGTCTCCCTCCCATCGATCATCACCATCATCGGGATCTTCCCAGCAAAGTAATCCCGGACGTAAGAACTCAGAACCAACCCGGGAACCGCAGCAGCTATCGCCGGCAGGTTCTAACCGATCAAGCTCCTAGCCTCAGCCGATTCCACTCTCATGGCCGTCTCTGGCCACACCACAGCCTCGGTCCCACACGGCAAGCCAGAAATCGTGCTGTAATCCTCTAACGTGACCCCAACCTCGCCAAAAGGCATGTGAAAGGTCGAGGTCGTGTCCCAGAACCGATCAAGGAAAGCTCGAATCAGGCAAAGATTAGCCCGGATCTTCCTTCCCTTGATGTCCCTCCACGCTCGTACCAAGGCTCCAAAAGCTCCCAACTCGATGATGGTCTGTACCTCTGCTGACAGCCTCCCGTAAGCCTCCATCATCGTAGTATAGCCCGAAAAGGACCTAATGTTCTCGGCCTCCTATTTTGATTCAAAGTAAGAATTATCTTTTGCTCGAATGAAAGAGAAAAGGAATAGCAAAAGAAGGATAAAAGAAGGTAAATGAAAGAATGGTGAATTCGATTTACCAAGCTCTTCACCGTCCTGTAGGACAGGTGACTCTCCGCTGCCCATATGCGATGTTGGCTATCCCATCTCTCAGCCCACTCGGGTGTTCCCCTCAGCTGATGACCGCCTCGTCCGACATTGGCCCGCCTTGGGGCCTCCTCCTCAACAACCTCCTCCGCGGCTGCCACTGCAGCAAAAGCCTCATCTAACGCCTCCTCGAACGTAAGAGAAGGGTTGAAACCAGTGTCACATCCATGGGAGTCCTCCCGAACGTAGAAGCCTCATCACCTACGAAATTAAAGTGAATTAGGCCGCGTCAAGTGACGACGAGCCTTAATTAGGGAATTTTCAAGCTTTCAAAGCTCCAAAATCGCTCTCTTCTCGCCATCCTTGGCCATTTCTCCCAAAACTCGACCGCTCATGTGGTAATATGGGCCAGGTTAAGCTTGAGTTCATGCCTAGTCATGGGTTCGAGTCGTAATTTCGACAGAATTTCGTTATTACGGCGATTATGCCCTAGAAAAGTGTCCTGAAAAAGCCGTCACAAATAAAAATTCCAAGATGGTAGGAAATTTACCCATCATACAAGGATTACAAAAATCAAGTTTCGTCGCGAATGGGCAATCCTAAGGCTATTTTCGAAGCAATTTACGATTCAGCTGTGAGACCATCACAATTTCGCTCAAATGCTCAATGCTCGATGAAAATTCAAAATGAACACATGGTTATGATCCTTATACTACCAATTATCCATTTCTAAAGTCAATTTTGCAAAGAAAATTCATTTGGGGGAAAAGCCCAAAATTTTCGAGTTATTTGGGTTGAAAACCCTAATTTTCTCGACTCAAATCAAGCAAATACGGATGATTATTGCAAGAATAGAACACATACCTCTATTAGTCATGGCAAATACAAGCTTTTTGATCAAATTTTGACGAAAAATTGTTGGAATTTGAGAGAGTTTTGACGAAATTATGTTTCGAAATTATGAAGTAAAACACGATTTTTATCGAGTTTTTACTCAGACAGGGACACATCCAGGAAAGGACGCAGCAGCTTTTGCGCCTCTTCCAAGAGTCACAGCTCTTGCTGCTCCTCTTCCTCAGCTTCCCTCCAAATCAATTTTCGAAAATTCGTTATAAGTTCGTTATTTGTGGACCCATCTTTGGTGCGCCTCTTGCTCAATACCATATATCGAGCCTCTTCCGTTTGATAATTATTCTTCGTCCGGACCCGTATTTTCGAGCCAACTGCGAACTGTCGGAGTACCTTATCAAGACCTCTCTTGCCACAACGAGCGAATATCCTTTGATAGGTGTTTTGACACGCCTCAATTATGTTCCCCCAGCGAGAGTTCAAGACAGCCAATTGTCCCTCTCAACACATGGAGTTCAACATCAATCTCAAGTTTTTACCGAAGTTTGTTTCAAGACTGACCCAAGCTGATTACTCCCAGCAGTTCCTACCGACGTCCTGCTGCCCCCCTTCAATACTTCAATCTTACATTTCGTTGCCCCTTGGAGTCCGAGAGAGTAAGAAGTCTCAAGGAACTCAGGTATGGTCTCTTCTTATGGCTGGCGAGCCTCCTTACGTAGTCTAATGGACTTTAAATGACCCTCCCGGAAGTCGACAGACTCTCAAATGTTCCCGACGACGGTTCCTTGGCTCAGACCCCTTGAGCCGCCTTGCGTCGCCATAGTCGTCAGGTTGTAATATTCGATTGACCTGATGGCTATACTTTGACTTTCACCTTGTCCAAGCCTCATTCAAAGTGGGGGTTCTGTAGATACCTCGTTTCTGCACCTCTCGCAAGCCACCCGGTAATGATTGGGCCGCATGTTTGGTAGACGGAACGATTATGACAATTCGTAAGTTTATCGTCAAGTGATAGCTCAAATACTTGTGTCTACCCCTTGGTCGTCATTTACGCGCCATTACGGTCGTTTTGACAGTAATTAGTGTACATTTGGAGTCCGGATCAAAAACCGTCTTCATTTTCTAATAACCGTTTAAAATACCGAGTCAAAATATTCTTGAATGTTCCGGATATTTCTATTCCATATTTAAATCTTTTAATCTTTTGGTAAATTATATCCCGAAATTATATTTTTTATAATAAGGAAATTAAGATCAACCGCAATTCCATAATAGAAACGCGGAAAATCTTTCTTCCGCAGGAGGAAACCCTTGGGGAAAGGGCGCAGCAGGTGCTGCGCCTCTTCCAAGAGACGCAGTGGTTGCTACGCCCCTTCCCCAGCTCCTTTCTGCGTATTTTAAGATCTTTTCGAGATTTACTTCCAAAGTTTTACCGAAACCCTAATTCCTTCGTGTGATTAGTATAAATAGGGACCTTCATTCCTCATATTTCTCACGCGAGTGTCCGCCCTTCTCTTCTCCATTTGCATTCTAAGACTACGCTCTTGTTTTTTGTCTACATGCTTGAACTTTCGACCACGTAAGCTCGGATCCTTCTGAGTACCAGCCTCGTTTTGCATGACCGACCAATTTGACCAACTCCACATCAATCAACTTAATCAATTTTGTTCGTTTTCCTCTCAGAGGGCACATTAGTCGTACATTCGAGTCGAGCATCACTAAACGTTAACTTAGTTAATCTCGATTCATCAAACATGTAAGTCTGAGGGTGTAAATCCCATCTTTTATTATTGTACTTTATTTTTGTAATCACTATTGTAAGATTTACGTCGAAAATATATTCAAAACCGATTTACAAAACCTTTATTCAAACCCTTTTAACGGATTAACGGAGACGATGTCGAGAAGGAACGCAGAATCGTTGCGCCTCTTGAAGGGACGCAGCACTTTTCTGCGCTTCTTCGAGGGCCGCAGCAGCTTCCCCGCTTCCTTCTTATTCCTTCGTCTTTTGTTTAATTCGTCTGTTTATCTTGTTTCATCTTTGCTTGTTCTTATTTTGTTAGCATGATAATTTTGACATATGAATCATTATTAATTTATCATCTTTTAATTCCCGACTTAAATCCCTCATAACTCATATTTGCGGGTTTTCGTCATTAAAATCAAATCCGGGTTTTAGAGATTCGATTCATCAATATCAAGTCTTTGATATTCATCTTTTGTATATTTTCATCTGTTAATTATCGTCATCATCATCAATAGTTTAGCATTAATAACCTAACTAGTTTGTTAATTTGTAATTAACCTTGTAAATAATCTTTTAATTAATTTGTCCTAATTAGTTTTATCCCGCCTTTTATTGTTTTTATGACCAATTCACATGTAAATAATATATTAATCCACTTCTATCCGAGTCAAATATCGATAATCAAGCACTAAATTCACCAATGAACATTAAATTTATGCAATTCCGGCTTCACAGCCAGAGTTCACCTCAGGAACAGACGCACTGAGCACTGCGCCTCTTTCAAAGGACGCAGCATTGTTGCGCCTGTTCCGGGTTGAATTCTGCCCCTGAACTTCCGTTGTTGCTTTGACTTAGTTATTAGCTTACCTATTAATTAACTATTACTCGTATTATCACCTAATAATCTGTTCGTTAATTTATTTTCCCTTTCTTTTCTAAAACCATCTATTTTAAGTGTATCTTCGACGTAGATCAATTAACCTGTTGTAATAATTGCAATTTTCAATTATTGTATTTATTTCTTTTTCATATTGTTTGTATGCTCTCACATGCAATCAACCTAAATTTCTACCTCGACATTAATGCATGTTAAATTACGTGTCTACCGACTTAGTTAATTCTCACATGTTAGGATTAATTTATTGGATGTTGCATTGCATGCTTATAATCGACAACATATCGAGTATGAATAACTTCCCTAATCATTAGTAGAGGCCGCTATCGAGGCGGGCGGGATTAGGTGTTCGATGAAAAGAGCTTCCTAATATGTACTCTCACCCCTTACTCCAGATCTCTGTGAACATCCGTGTTCATTGGCATCCACGAGAGTCATTCTAGACATAGAATGTTAAGGGCAACGAGTTCTTGGTGTTCATGTCACTACTTTGTGTCTTGACATGGCACGAGGTATTCGAACGGTTTCCAATTTTCCACAATACATTGGTGGCGACTCCAAAAATGCAAAGCTTGCTCGTTTTCCCGAGCGACCCCCGTCGGCCCGCTTCCACAAGGATCTGAAGAAACAGCTGGATGATTTGATTGATAAGGGATACATTAGACCTAGTGTATCACCGTGGGGAGCACAAGTTCTGTTTGTGAAGAAGAAAGATGGGAGTTTGAGGTTGTGCATCGACTACAGAGAGCTGAACAGGGTTATAGTGAAGAACAAGTATCCTTTGCCAAGGATAGATGATCTGTTTGACCAGTTGAGTGGGGCAGGAGCCTTTTCCAAGATTGATTTGAGATCAGGTTGCCATCAGGTGAGGATTCGGGATGAGGACATACCAAAGACAGCTTTTACATCGAGGTATGGTCACTATGAGTACATGGTGATGCCGATTGGGTTATCTAATGCTCCAGCAGTGTTTATGGATTTGATGAACTGGGTCTTCAGTCAGTTTTTGGATCGGTTTATGGTGCTGTTCATAGATGATATCTTAGTCTATTCCAAGACTAAGGAGGTGCATGAGGAGCACTTGAGGTTGTTGTTGTAGACTTTACATGACAATCAGCTGTATGCAAAGTTTTCTAAGTGTGTGTTTTGGCTCGAAGAAGTTGCCTTCCTAGGGCATGTGATTTTTGGGGATGGTGTAGTTGTGGATCCGGCAAAGATAGAGGCAGTGTCTAAGTGGGAAGCACCGAATAATGTGGCAGAGATCAGGAGTTTCTTGGGTGTGGCAGGGTACTATCGTCGGTTTGTGAAAGACTTTTCAAAGATTGCAAGACCTATGACAGCGTTGATGAGGAAAAAGAACAGGTTTCGTTGGGATGAAAGTAGTGAGATGGCGTTACAAACATTAAAGAAGCGTTTGACCACAGCTCTAGTCTTAGCTTTACCTGAAGGGAGTGAGAACTTTGAGGTATATACAGATGCTTCAAAGAATGGGTTAGGATGTGTTGATGCAAAATGAGAAAGTAATTGCCTTTGCTTTCTAGGCAATTGAACCCTTATGAGGAGAAGTATCCGACACATGATCTAGAGTTGGGTGCAGTTGTGTTTGCTCTCAAGATTTGGAGGCACTATCTTTATGGAGCAACCTTTAAAGTGTTTTCAGATCATAAGAGTCTCAAGTATATGCTTACTCAAAAGGATTTGAACATGAGACATATGAGATGGATGGAGCTGATAGGGGACTATGACATGGATATCATATACCATGAAAAGAAAGCAAACGTGGTTGCTGATGCGTTGAGCATGAAGAGTGTGTATTCTCTATGCCTAGCTATGTCTTTGATGAGGTTGAGAGGTGAGGTGGGGAAGATGGGGATACATGTGATACAAAAAGGGGATGCTAGAGGAGACTTGACAGTGGAGCCAGACCTTTATGATGTTATTCGAAGGAAGCAGGCTCTTGATTCCTAAGATTGAGGAGTGGAGAGCGGGAGTAGAGAAGGGGAGAGTGTCTCAGTTCTCTATTCATACAGATGGGAGTGTTCCTATCTTTCGGGTTGGGGACAAGGTTCTTCGAAAAGTGTCTCCTATGCATGGAGTTATGAGGTTTGGTAACAAAGGGAAGCTCAGCTATAAGTTCATCGGACCATATGAGATTTTGGATCGTGTGGGAGAGGTTGCTTACCGGTTAGCGTTACCAGCAGCTTTGGATCGTGTGCATAATGTGTTTCACGTGTCTCAGTTATGGAAGTATATGAGTGATCCCTCCCATGTGCTAGAGGTAGAGAACATAGAGTTGGATGAGTCCTTGTCTTATCTTGAGGTGCCAAAACAGATTCTTGATCGCAAGGTTCGGAAAACTAGGTCCGGCGAAACAGTGTTGCTTAAGGTCCTATGGTCTAATCATTAGGTTGGGGAAGCTACTTGGGAGGCGGAAGAGGATATGCGGGAGCGGTATCCGTCTCTTTTTTATCAGGTATATATGTGGTTACGGGGACGTAAACATGTTTCTTTAAAGGGGGTAGGAGATGATCGCATAAGGTTTTGGTATGGTTTATGTTAGTTTTGGTACAGTTAGTAGTTGCTTTGAGTCGGTTTGAGCTGTAGTTGGGAGTTTTGTTTTGAGTTTTTAGTTGTGTTGTTGTGTCGTGTTTGAGTTAGTATGTTTTGTTTTTGAGTATGGGTTGAACTTCAGGGACGAAGTTCTTTTTAAGGAGGGAAGTTCTTTTCGAAAAACTCTCAAAAGAAAAAGCAAGTTACGTTACTTTCATCTTCGCGTTGCTATCAAATCCCAAAGGCTAGGATCGTCGGATCGTCGTGTTATTTACGCCGTTGAGTTCGTCATGTCGAGGGTAAGATCCTTGTTTAGTTTTTATATCTTTTCATTGAGTTTGTTTAAAACCCTAATTGAGTAATTTGGGGGTTTTGGGAGTATGATGTTTTATTAGATGGTAATGGTATGATTATGTGATTATAGGAGGTGGTTTCGTAGACGAGCAATATTGAATAGCTGCTTTCTGACGGTTGTGGTGATTTGCTTATTCCAGGTAGGGTTTCCCTACTCAGTTATTGATTACATATTGTGTTTATTGTTGATCTTTATCGTATTTGAATTGTATTGGTGGTGTTGTTGTATAATTGGTTGTGTTGTGTTTGTCTGTGGTTCGCGAGGTGTGTCCTCGGCTGAGTGGAGTCACTTGCGAGAGTGGCTTCACGCCCCTGATTCGCCCTCTGTGGAACCCGCCACAGGAGAGGATGTGCACATTATGTTGGAGTATGTGTCCTCAACAATAGTGCGATCACATATTTAAATCTCATAACAAAAATACATAAGGGATGATACATTATATAGACAACTGATCAACATTTATCGGTAACGATTGGCTGACTAGAGTTTGACGTTACTGTCGTTTGACAGTGGTGATCAGTTGATCCTTTCAGGTCACACCTATAGGATGGAACCCAAATTATTAACTGATCAAATGTATTTGATACAGGTTGATCAGTCCCTTATATTTATATATTTGATATATATATATATATATATGTATATATATATATATATATATATATATATATATATATATATATATATATATATATATGTATGTGTATATATGTATATGTATGTATATATGTGTATATATATGTATATATGTGTATATATATGTATATATGTGTATATACATATATATATATATATATGTGTGTATATATATATATATATATATATATATATATATATATATATATATATATATATATATATGTGTGTGTGTGTGTATATATATATATATATGTGTGTATATATATATATATATATATATATATATATATATATATATATATATATATATATATATATATAGATTTAGGATCCGGTGAGAACAAACATTCTGTGAGAACGAGTGGATACATTCACTATCCATACGACTAAATCAAAATATAAGGGCAAATGTTCATTTACCACCCCATCCCCTCGTCATTCTCAAATTCATTCAACCCACCACACTCATCACACCCCGCCACCCACTGCTTCATCTCCGGCCAGTCAGACAACCACCGACACCACCCGGAGTTCAGCAGCACACCGGCACCTCCAACAACATTCATCAGCCGTCGCTGGCACCTACTACTTGTCATCGTCGCGGCGACGATCACCAACAGCTCCGGCAAACCGTCGCGAACTTCTCTGATGCTTCTACTTTCGAGCTCTATGGATTCCGTTCAACATTCCGAACCTACAACTTTAAAGCTCCATACCTCGATTATACTTCTTCAAATCTCGATTTCGGCGAAATCTTCTTTAGATCTCGATTTTCCAGCGATATTTGTGGCTTGGGAGAGGTCATAGAGGGGAATATTTGGTCTTACTGGTGAATGGCAGACGACAAGTCGCCGGTGGCTTTATCGTCTATTTCGATGTATCTACATCAATTTTTAATGTATCTTACGACTATTTTAATGTAACTTAACATAGATACACAAAATTAATTACTAGGTACATTAAAACGGGTTTCAGATACATCAAAATAGAAATCATATATACTAGTTTCGTGTAGCTCAAATTGGTTTTGTAACTCAAAATTATTATACATCACCAAACAATTACCACCGCCAAATCCAAACAAAATGAACAAATTAACTCTCAATTGATTTTGTAGCAACTAGCAACAATGCGAATGGTCACAACCAAGACATGCAAGTTGCAATTACTCTCAATTGCCAAATGTTCATAGCCAGGTTAATCGAAGATGACCAATCATGGTTAATTAATTATATAAATGAGATATTACATGGCAATAATGCAACAAAATGTTGATCGCAGATGACCAATGGTTTTGCTGCCGGTAAGTTAGCTCGGAGACCGGTGAAGTGAACGACATGAGTGGAGAAAGGAAAGAAAATGGATGCGAGGTGATGGTACAGATGACGAAGTAGGAAGAGAGATAACAGTCGATGAGATGCGCCGCAGTGGGTGGCGACGGTGGTGCATCAGGTGGCCGACGGTGAAGGAACTGGTGATATGGATGTGAGGTGCACTGAGAAGTGTGAATGGAGAGTGAGAGAGATATGAGTGAATTTTGGGTTTAATAATAACCGTCTGATTTGGTCTTACTTTAAAGGATGAGTGAATATATATGTGTTCTCACCGTTCTCACCGAGTGATCGTTCTCACCGGATCCTAACTCTCTCTCTCTCTCTCTATATATATAGAGAGAGAGAGAGTTAGGTTCTTGTGAGTTTTGTTTCTTATGGTGAGTCGTGAGTTTGTGCTTGGAAATCTCATCCACTAGATTATATTAGAGATGAATGGCCAAAATCTAATCTTACCTGTCATATAAAATCATAGTCATTTACTTATTATCTCTTTTTTCTAGTGCTACTCTTTTTTTTTTACTTTAATTTTTTTTATCTCCTTTTTTTACCTCGTGTTATTATGCTTTTTTTTATAACTTTGATTTTTTTTTTTCTATTATGTTTTTCTCTAATTTTCTCATTATGTTACCTTTTTTTCTTTCTCTTTTTGTACCAGATTTTTTTTTACTTGAATTTTTTTTACTCTTATTTTTTTAACCTTGTGTTATTATGTTGTTTTTTTGTTTTTTTTTATTTTGATTTTTTTTACGACTTTCATATTTTTTTCTCTTTTTTTTTTACCACAGGTTATTGTGTTGTTATTGTTATTCCGCTTTACTGTGATGTTATTCTGTTGTTACTTTGATTTCTTTTACGACTTTGATTTTTTTTTCTCTTTTTTTTTTACCACATGTTATTGTGTTGTTATTCTACTGTTATTGTGATGGTATTCCGGTGTCACTTTGATTTTTTTACTTCTTTGATTTTTTTACTCTTTTTTTACCGCATGTTATTGTGTTGTTATTCTGGTGTTATTGTGATGTTATTCCGGTGCCACTTTTATTTTTTTTACGACTTTGATTTTTTTTTCTTTTTTTTTTTTACCACGTGTTATTGTGTTGTTATTCTACTATTATTGTGATGTTATTCCGGTGTCACTTTGATTTTTTTTTTCGATTTTGATTTTTTTTCTTTTTTTTTACCACGTGTTATTGTGCTGTTATTCTACTGTTATTCTGCTGTTATTGTGATGTTATTCCGGTGTCACTTTGATTTTTTTTACGACTTTGATTTTTTGTTGTTATTGTGCTGTTATTCTGCTGTTATTGCGAGTCTCGTCAATGAAGTTCTGATAGAGGTAAGAGGCAAACCCCCAGAGTGCCTGTAACATTGCAATGATCTTGATGGCATTCATCTTGTCATGGAACACAATAAGAGAAGCTAGAGGGCTGTTATTGTGCTGTTATTCTACTATTATTCTGTTGTTATTGCGAGTCTCGTCAATGAAGTTCTGATAGAGGTAAGAGGCAACCCCCAGAGTGCCTGTAACATTGCAATGATCTTGATGGCATTCATCTTGTCATGGAACACAATAAGAGAAGCTAGAGGGCCCACGGCCAAAGCAACTGTACTTATTGCATTGGAAAATAAGGATGACACCAGAAAAATTAATCCCACGACTCCAACTGGTGCCATCTGCCAGCAAACTCCTGTCCAAATGAGAGTCATCAAGTAGGAGTATTATTCAACCGAGGCCATGATCAAACCCCAACACCTCTGCTCAACCGTGACTGCCAGATCAAACCCCAAATCTTTTGAGTGTGAAGTAGGCCTCCGATGATTAGAGCTCATTTCGTCATTTGCAACTTAAACAGAAGGGTTCAATTACTACAAAACTAAGTAATTTGCAAATAAAAGGAGAAAATTACGCGGTACATATCAAAGAAGTAACAAAAACTTTATAATGATAAGATCATTAACAGATACGGAGTAATAGATACATTAATCTGAAAATTAGAAATTATCAAATAATACTAAGATTAAGAGAATTAATTAACATCATCCTACATTACTTAACATGCAGCAATGCAATAATAATCAAAAGAACATAGTAATAGTAGCAATAATATGAAATCGGATCTAACCAACACGATCTGATTACTTCCCAATGTCCCAGTTACCTCTGATGCTACATCACCAATTCGCTCCACTTTAATTGACCCAAAATTGAGCAGCAATCAGCCGCCTACATCTCACCTTTGCACTGAAAGAAGTATAAATACTGCGCTTCTACCTTTGAGATGCCACTGCTCCCACCTTCAACACTACCGTTCACCAGCGGGAGCATCAACGCAAAACTTACAGAGAAGTCAGTCTTGCTCACGGATCCGGACTTAGAGACGCGCACGCTGAGTTCTCTTTTCTTCGAGTTCGTGTTCTGCGTCGTCTTTTCATGTTTCTTCGTTCCGTCGTTGATTCCGATTCGACTATTGAACTCTTCTGCCTTACGCAATCTCTCGCTGATTACGATTCGACTATTGTTTTTATTTGATTATTGACTAGTTTATTAAATTCGGTGATTAATGATGTGTGAATTGAAAAGAGTAGTATCGAGAATACGAGATCTTTTAATTAAATTGTTTTTTTTAGAGAGAAAAAGACGGTGGATTGAAAAGAGTTGCGGGATGTTTTCAGTAAAGAGCGGTGATTGTTTTCTTTTGTCGTCTTTGGTTTGTTAATTCAATCTCAGTCGTGACTTTACCTTTATCCAATGGCTGAGATTTTAAAGCACACAAACTCACGACTCACCATAAGAACCAAACTCACGACTCACCATATATATAAATATATATATATATATATATATATATATATATATTTATTTATTTATATATATATATATATATATTTATATATATATATATATATAGTTGTGTGAGTTTATTAAAGTCGAGTTTAGAACTCGATCAACACAAGTTTATTATTCAATTATGCGATGATTGACTAATGAAATTTTATCTCATTATATTGTGATTAAATAAGATTTAATTTAATAATTAAGCGTTAATTCGTTAAATTAATCGAGGTTTTGTATTTTTAGAGGTAAAGGTTATTCGTTGATTATATTTTACGAAGGGTTGTAAACTAATTTAATTGGACATTAAAGGACTCATTATATTTAAATATAATAACATAATTATCAATTAAGAGTTAAGTGTATATTAATTATTAGTTTATATTATATAATTGTTATATGATCAAACTAATGATAAATAAATATATGATTCTTATATTTGTGTGACAAACATTACAAAATGAAAATGGTCCATTTATACTTATGTTGGCCGAAAATATAGTGTTGTTGGACAACATTTTATTTTTGTCTTTTCTTTAATCAACCACTTGAATGTAATCATTCACCTAATTGAATGCTTATAACATAACCTACTCTAATGCAATGATGTCTATGTTTGCATGCAAAATTAAAATAAGAAAAAGTAATTGCCCACTAATGGACATGGGGTGCCGGTTTTGTGAGGCTTTTAAGAGCAATTTTGTTGCTAATTTTTTCTTGTTCTATGTTTGTGAAAACATCTCTCTATATTCTCACACAACCATATTATTATTATTACATTACTAGAGTAGTAATAAATATAACATTAAGGGATTTAATATCTTGTAATATCTAGTTAATATTACTAGAAATATTTGGGTGAAATCTTTGGTGCAATCAATAGAAGAGTTTCTAATTTAAAACTTGGAGGATCATCCTTTTATTCATAGCTCAAGAACAAGGTTGAAAGGAGTTGTTTGGGCTAAAAATAGCACAATAAGAGAAGGCCCACTTGGTGAATAAAAGATCTAGTAAGAAGAAGGGGGGTCCACGGTTGGAATAAAGCGCGAGGAAGAGGATGGGCCAGCATGCACGCAGAAAGAAACTGAGGCCCGTTAGAGGAGACGTCCGGATTAAGGAAAGAAGAGCCAGGGAGAATTCAGGGTGAAGTTAGGGAGAAGTCAGGGAGATCAGGAAGAATTGAGGAAGACGGCCAAACATGGAAAGAATTTTTATGGAAGTTATATTCCCTTTCCATAATCAAGGTAGGACATATCTAGGGTTCTTACCCTATAAATAGCCAAGGAAGCAATCAAGGAAGGACATTCAACGACACATCCACACGTATTGACATCAAGACATTAGCACATTCTCGTACTCATATATACATCCGTCCAAGATCCTGCAGCCCCGATACCTCGTGCCAGCAAGTTTAGCATTACGTCTCAATTGTAATCATCCTCCTATTCAAGTATAGTGCAATATTTGGCAGGGTACCGTCCCTCCCGCGGTTGTTCCCACATTGGGTTTTCCGCGTCACCAAATCTCACGTGTCAATTTATGTTTCGTACTTTATTTCTTTATTTACGCATCAACATACAAACAATTAATCGAATATCCAACAAGTAAGACCACATTGACCCGAATCATCCAATTCGGTAAAAAATACCTAAACAGTTTGGCGCCCACCGTGGGGCATTGTGGTCGTCAATCGTTGATACTCTAAATACACAATGGATAAGCAAGCATCGGACTCCGTGTCAGAGAGCAGACAACCATCGCCACCACCGCCCTCTACTCAAAATCCAACATCAACAGTGGCAACACAGGCTCCTGGACATACTCCGAGAACAATACCAACAGCAAAAACCTCTCTACCTCCTAGGACTCCTGCTGTCGCAACCAAGGCCAGATCAGATAAAGGAACGTCAAGCTCAGGCGTCACCCCGCTGCCTAGTCCCACACAAATCTTGCTCACTGGCGTAGAGAATCTCCAGAAAGCCATGGAAAACATGAGAGAAGACCAGAAGAAAGCTGAAGCTGAAGCAAGGAAGAGGGACAGAGAGCTCTGGGCGCAGATAGACATTATGAAACAGCAGTCTGCCACCCCAGCGAGCAGGGCAGACCAAGATCGGTCTCCACTAGTAGATCTGACACAAGGGGCATTGGGTAGCAGGAATCCACTTCGACAGATACCGGCTGAACTGATAACAAGATTGGATCAGTCTACAATACCATCATATGGAAGGATAGCCCCACAATGGCTGGGATACCTCACGCTGGATAACTGGCCTGCAGCCAGCTGTGTGGAAGTACGGGCAGATGGCATCCCTGTCAACATTCCCGCAATGATTGATCAGACACCTGGAGTAGAATCCGAGTCGAACCAACAAGTGAACTGGCAGTAGGGGACAATCATTACATCAACTCCTCTAGCTGCTGGAACACGTCAGAACCTTCAAGAGCTCGGATCAGGAGGCAGTATATTATATCAGCAGGCGGCTGACAGACGGACCCCAGATTCAGGCAGCATAACAAATCAGCAGTACTTGGAGCTAAAGGAGATACTGAGCAGGGTCCCAGGGCTTCCACCCCCACTCGAGAAAGTAGCATAAGACAGCTATGCCGATTCGCCATTCGTAGACACCATATCCATCATAGCCATGCCAAAGGGACTCACAAATCCAAATATGCCTCTCTTCGACGGCACAACAGATCCCTTTGATCATATAAGCCAATATAAGCAGAAGATGATGACAGTAACAGCCGTAGGGCAAGTTAGGGAGGCTTGCATGTGCAAAGGATTTGGATCCACCTTAACAGGACGGGCACATTTGCTGAATTAGTAAACGCATTCACCCAGCAATTTGCAAGCAGTAGGAAGCCACAGAAGCATGCGGGAGATCTATACAGAATCTTACAGGGGGCAGGAGAGACCATTGGAGAATACAATACTAGGTTCGACAATGAGAAGGTAGCAGTACGAGAGTGCGACATTTCGACAGCAGTAGAAGCCTTCAGAAGAGGCCTCCACCATGACTCCGACCTATACAAGCAGCTAACAATGCATCCCTGCCATAGTTTTGAGGCAGTACAGGAAAAGGCATCTGCCGCAATTAGACTGGAAGAAGACATACTAGCCATAGCCAGCCTACCTAATGCACCAAGTGTTTCTAGTACCTCAGCCGTGGAGAAATCAGGAAGAAAGCAAACCACGAGCAAGAAAGACGAGAGGTACAAACCATATGGAAGGGGAGTCAACATAATCGAGGAAAATCAGCAACTCCCTACTCTGGCAGAATATGGATTCACTACAGGTATCGGAGGAATCTTGAAGGCACTCAGGGAGATGGGAGATGGTGTCAGGTGGCCCAACCCACCAGTAGGGGAGCAAGCATGGAGAAAGGATAGAAAAAAGAAGTGTGAGTTCCACCGTGATATTGGGCACAACACTCAGGATTGCTACACATTACGGAGAGAGATCAAGCGCCTGTATGAACAAGGAAAGCTCATCCACCTATTACCACGTGGGGGCAAGCAACAGGATAAGGTAGGCTCCACCAAGCCTGCAACCCCGCCCACATGTACCAAAATCATAAGCCTGATAACATGCGGCTCAGACCTAAGCGGGCTGACATACTCAGCAGCTAAGAGCCGTGCTACCGAGACCAAAGGAGATAGGCCAACAAATTCTTGCAGAATTTCTCACAGCGATTTACCAGCTGTCAGCTTTGATGAAGGAGATACGTACGACGAACGAGAGCATCATGACGCACTTATTATCACCTTATAAATGGCCAATTGCACGGTTAGAAAGGTCCTGGTAGATACAGGCAGCTCGGTCAACCTGATCATGTTGAAGACCATAGAGAACATGGGATTCAGCGAGAAGGATCTGCAGAAGAAGACTATTCCGCTAGTAGGCTTCAGTGGGGAAACAGCTAACTCGCTCGGAGAAATAGTCATCCCAACCTATGTGGGAGGAGTCAACAAGCAAGTCAGGTATCTGGTTATAGACGGCCCCTCCACCTACAATGTCATCCTGGGAAGGCCGTGGCTACACCAGATGAAAGCAGTCCCCTCAACATATCACCAGTGCATAAAGTTCCCCACACCATGGGGAGTAGTGACAATAAGAGGAGATCAGGAGGAAGCTATAGGTTGTTATAAGAAGGCACTAAAGTGTACTGCCAGCCCTCCCGCATAGCAATTACAGAAGCAGCCTGTCCAGGACGAATACATTGAACCCCCAGCAGAAGAGCTAGATCAATTTAACCTGGACAAGCTGCACCCAGAAAGAACAGTGCTAATTAGAGCTGGATGCACAGGAAGCTTGAGGCAACAGTTAATTAAATTTCTACAGGATAACATGGACTATTTTACATGGTCACACGATGACATGATAGGAATAGATCCGTCCATCATAACGCACAAGCTTAGTGTGGACCCAAAGTGTAAACCCATCCAGCAGAGAAGAAGAAAGTTTGCAGCAGAAAGGAACAAGGTGATCAACAAAGAGGTAGATAGTCTGCTGGCAGCAAAGAAAATAAGAGAAGTAAAATATCCAAAATGGCTGTTTAATGTGGTGGTGGTACCTAAGAAAAATGGAAAGTGGAGAGTATGTGTGGACTTCACCGACCTCAACAAGGCATGCCCAAAAGATCCCTTCCCGCTGTCTCATATCGATGCAATGGTAGACGCGACAGCTGGACATGAGATGCTGACAATCCTGGACGCATGGAGTGGATACAATCAGATTAAGATGGATCCTGCAGATCAAGAGAAGACGGCATTCATGTATGAGAGAGGAATATATTGCTACAACGTTATGCCATTCGGCCTGAAGAACGTCGGCTCCACATACCAAAGGCTAGTTAACCGTATGTTCAAAGAGTAGATAGGAAGAACTATGGAGGTATATATTAATGACATGGTGGTGAAATCAGAAAAAGCCAAAGATCACATGCGGCATCTGGCAGAAACATTCAGCACCCTGAGGGAATACAAAATGAAGCTAAATCCATCTAAATGCACCTTCAGAGTATCTTCTGGCAAATTCTTACGCTATATTGTAACTCAAAGAGGGATAGAGGCCAGCATCGAGCAGATTAAAGCCGTCTTACAACTAGAGTCACCTGAGAAGCCTAAATATATTCAAAGACTAACTGGAAAGGTAGCAGCCTTAAGCAGGTTCATCTCAAGATCTTCAGATAAGTGCAGGCTATTTTACGACATACTAAGAAAAAGTCAGAAGTTTAAATGGACCGCGGATCACGAGCAAGCCTTCAGAGAGCTGAAACACTACCTCAGCAGCCCACCACTGCTGTCGAAGCCAGAACAAGGAGAACCACTATTCCTATACCTGGTGGTCGTGTTCCCTCGTGGGGCTTAGTTTTTCAGTACTTGTCGTTATGAACACCTAGACCAAAACACAATTTATAACTTCACCAACAACTCTACAATTAGTAAAGAGGCAAGTTAAGGTCGGATCCCAAGGGACGGGAATTGAGATGATATTTCTATTGTAACTAGTGGTGCCTTTAGGGGTGTCACAATTGGAGTTTGAAGTAGAAGATCACTAAACTAAATAGCAATGAAAGTAAACAAGCAAGATGAATTAAAAGGGATGTAAACAATTGATAAAAGGCACTAGGGTGTCATGGGGTCATAGGGGATTCATGGGAATTGATCATACAAACATATTTTCAAGTTATAAGCAAGCAATTATTGTTGTGATGGATCGAGTTGGTTTATATCTTACAATCCTAGGAAAGTTTGGGTCCCGGAGCCGAATCGATTAGATTGTACAACACCTATAAGTCGACTTAATCTTCCCTACTCAACAATATGCATGGTCTAATGAGACTCGAGTTGGTTTATGTCTTACAAGTCTCATTGAAAAGATAGGTGATGGGTAAAAAATGCAAGGATTCATAGGCTCACATTTCATCAAACATAACATGTGCATAAGTTGAGATCACAACAAGCAAGCAAATGAACTATGAAAGCATATTAATTTAAGCATGAATCATTCCCCATGTTGGTTTCCCCTAATTACCCATTAACCCTAGCTAAGGAAACTACTCACTCATTATCATGTTGAACATGCTAGCAAGGTTGTAAATCATACCAACAAAGTGAAACATGATTAATAAATGAAAGTGATTAACAATAATTAAAAAGGGCTTAAGAGGATTATACCTACTAATGATTCCAATAATAAAGCAAAGAATAAAAGACGTACTTGATGCTTGATTGGAAGGTTGTTAATCTCCCAATAATAACCCAAATAATCTTCAATTACCCAAAATAAAGGATGAACAAGAGAGAGATTAAGGAAATAAAACTTGTATTAAAACTTGATTAAATGTTGATTACAAGATTAAAGAGAGATTTGATTGATATTAACTACACTAAAGATTGCTAAGAAGAACATGCTCTTCTAATTAAACTAATGGGGTATTTGTAGTGGGGATTAGGTGCATGAATTAGGGTTAACTAAAGGCTTAAATGACGATTAAGTCCCTTGTTGAGGAATCTTCGGTCTCTTAGGGAGACTGCGGTCTCTAGGGAGACTCCAGTCTCTAGAAAAAGATGTGCATCCTTCCTTGAAGCTTGAAGAAGACGAAATGGGACTGTCTGGGAATCCGGGTGTCTTTAGCACGGGACGGGCGGATTTGGCAGCTCCTGTACGGGCGTCCAAAGGGTGAAGACGGGCGACTTCTGGAGGTTCTACCCGGGCGTCTTCTGGAGGAAGACGCACGGGTTGTGGGTGGTGGACGGGCGTCTTCTAGGCAATCCGCACGGATTGTCGGGCAGTCTTGTTCCTTCTTCTTTTCTTCCTTTTTCTTCATAAAATCCTTGAGGATTTCCTCGGGGATGCAAGGATCTTTTCTCATCATTGCTCATCTACTATAGTATGTACAAAGGCCTTCTAATCTTGTCTCTCCTTGATGCTTGGTCATTGAATTCAACCAATTTAGCCTCATTTTGCCATGAAAATGCAAGGTTTGCACTCCTTTCCTACCAAGGACACAAAACCTCAAAGAATATGCAAAACAAAGAACTAAAGACAATAAATGACCCAAATATGCACTAAAAAGTATGGGAACAAGGCTAATTCGGGGACTAAATATGCTCTAATTATGGTCACATCATATATCCCCAAACCGAACCTTTGCTCATCCCGAGTAAAGAGGTGACAAAGACTAGGACCATTATTTAAACTAACCTAATAACATAGCCGATATAAGACAATTAGCGGGTCTCACTCCGCCCCTTCAACTCACAACAAGACAACCATGAGGTAGGATGCCTTCTTGCAAGGCAAGGTGGGTCTTGCCAAAATGGGGACACATCCAAACATTAAGCACACAAAATCAAGTAATGGATGCATCTACAAAATAATAGCCACTTTCCTCATCTAAGTGGGGGAAATTATCTACAAGGGAAGCAATTCAAGGGTACACCTTCCTTCAAAGATGCAATTTCTTCAAACTACTAAGCCTAGAAGGATACCAATAAATCACCTCCAAGTTGTGTCAAGCTAGGGTACCTTTGTCCTCAATCGTTAAATGATTTTGTCAAGAGTAGACTCCTTATGGTGTTAGAAACACTGGAGGATCGCGGAATTCCCCCTCTTGCCTAGACAAGAAGAAGGGTCGTCCCCTCTCTACCATGCACAAAACTGGATACGATGGATAAAGGGATCGATAGATATTTGAGTTTCACTTTGGGAGTTTGCTTTTGTTTTTGTTTTCCCCCCAATTTCTTGTGGCATTTGACATTTGAGAACACTTTCTTTTGCCATTTCTTTGATGTTTGGCATTTCAACACTTGACAACTTTCAACGTTTTGCATTTCTTTTTGAACATTTTCAAAGTCACCCCATATGTAGTAAGGGTTCCTTATATTTGAAGCTTTAGGAGTTCTATTTTTGCTCCTCTTTTCTTTTGATGCATTGTTTTGCAAACTTTCTTTCACTTTTCAATTCATTGAACTCAAATTGATTTCTTTTTGTGCCCATTCCCTTTGATGACAAAAATGGGGTAGAACATGGATGATGGATGGATGCATGGTTTCAAGGGTCACCTTGGAATAAACGGTAGCCAAGGAGTTATCACACCACAAGGTACTCTTGACTAGGCCTTAATCCATGGGTCATAGGATACTAGCATGACACATCCTAGGGTGTTTTACAAGTTTTCTAACAAGCAAAGTCTTAAGAAGAAAACATCGACTAGGGCCTATATACACTTGTCAAACTTCCCAAGTAGACGGTTTCACAAAAAATTTCTGACATGCAACTACATGCCATGATGCAACTAACATATAAACATCCTAATGAAAATAATTCTACCAACTAATATGCCAAATAATCTAAATGCAAGTCCTAAGTTCACATTGTTATACCGCATCAATCAAAATAAAGCCACATAGTCATTAACATAAAGAGGAAAAAGGAGATTGGAAAGATCATACCATGCGGTCTTCAATATCCTCATGTCTCGGATGTGGCGTAGACGATCAATGTGAACAAGGATAAAACAAACACAATATATACATGACTACACTACAAAGGAAATGAACTTGTTTTTGGATTTTCAAGTTTTTATGGTTTTTCGAAATGTTTTGATTTTTTTGGATTTTTGAATAAAAGCTAAGTTAGAATTCCCCATCCCCACTCTAATATGGGCATTGTCCTCAATGGCCAAAATGATGGGAAATTATGCAAGCATGATGCATGAATTCTACACTAAATGCAAGGTATACTAATCTACACTACATGATGCATGGGTTTTTGTTTATGACGGAGAGCGTAATTTAGATTACCTCCCGTTGCGTATGCATGTACTTCCCCAAACCGAGATAGACATTATTTCTAATGTCCTAAAGTTGGGGTAGTTCATGCACACAAGATGCAATGCAAGAAACTAAATTGTCATTTTGGATTTTCAAAAGTGGGAACAATGAAATAAGAACACCTCAATGGGGCCGAGGTGTTAGTCCTCTATGTTGCTAGGACTCTCCAACCATAGACAAAGTCAAATAATGTACAAGTTAACAAAACATAAACTTCTTTCATGAAAATTGAAACTAAAGAGAGGAGATGAGGAAACTTCACTTAAGCTTGAGATGGGTGCCTCACGCCCGCTACATCTAGCTATGAAGAGATCCTCTAGAGATCGTCGTCATCTCCCTCTAGATCACTATCCCATATTTTCTTGGATGCATCACTTGTATTCGGGTCCATGAATTCGTCCTCTTCACTTCCAAGCTCCACCATGTCCCCTCCGCAAGAATTGTTGCTCCCTTCCTCTTGTCGCCCATTTGACCCTTCATTTGCCCTCTCCGAATTGGGGAAGAGTAAATCGATTTGTGCCCAAGAGGGAAATGATCCCTCCTCACTAATCTTTCCCCTTTGAATCATATCGTGGTATTGAGGATAGAGTGTATAATAATTGTCCACGGTAGCTTCATATTGTCGGAAGTGCAAATCTTGTAGAATTCCTGTTACAAAGTCATCACGGGGAAGGATAAAGGGGTTGGGATGGTTGTACGGTTGATAATGAAATGGGTAGGGAGGCACTTTGATTTTCTCATCTTGAGATTGTTGCTCTTCTTGTTGTTGTTTGGGATTTGGAGGTGGTGGTGCTTGCCTTGCTTGGGTTGGGTTTGGAGGGATGAGGTAGGATGGGATTGGTGATAAAGGTCCTCTTCTTGGTGAGATTCTTGATAGACCGGTCATTGGTAGGTAGATTGGATCGCTTCCTTTCGTTATCCACTTGATCCTTTTATCAACCCCTTCAAGGGTTATCCAATGATGATGAATAAGAAGAAGGTCTTCATTTATCCTTGTATTTCCGAAAGGAGGAGCATACTCATTATTCTCATTGAATTTTGGATTGAAATGCTTTGCAATCTTCGTAATGAGCCCTCCATTAACAATGTGTCTCATCCCATCATTATCACCGTTCCTAAACTTTGCCCATTTTTCGAGTAGCACAAGAGGCGCATTGAAGCGGTACCCACCCCTTCCTTGGATATTGAGATAAGACTCCATGAACACAAGGTCAAGTTCGTTCACTATTGCCGGATCTCGGCGAGCAAGTAGAGTGCCGGAAAGGAACCGGTAAGTAAGTCTCAAAATAGGATTTTGAATGTGGAAAGCTAGACACTCCTTGATGTACATGAAATCTCGGCCGGTCATGGCCCTCCATAGGGGCGCAACACTATATCTCTTCGGTTTTGATGTCCGGGTAGGCGAGACATCGAGACCAAGCACATTAGCAAATTCCACTAGAGTCGTCATTCTTGAAACACTTTCCAACCTAAATTATATGCATATTGTTCTATTCAAGGTTGTAATCTTCAAGAAGCTCAAAAATTCAAGTACAAGGGATCGGTAAGTTTGCTCATGTATGTGGAAAAGGGTAGAGAGACCAAACAACTCAAAAAGAGCTTCCATTTGGTGATAAATCTCAAGTTTCCTCAAAGTATCATGACATAAAAACTTAGTAGGGAGAATGTTCTTACGAAGAAGCCGGTGGAAGAAGAGTCTTTGCACATCATTGACGAATTCAACATTTGAGAAATCATCAAGTCTTGTAAGATCCACAATTTCTTCATGCTCCCTTCTTAATGTGTTGATATGGGAGGTAGAAGAGCTTCCTCTTACCCTTGGTCTTCTCCTATCCCTAAAGAAAGATCCCTTTGGTGGCATTCTTTGATTGTTGAGTTGGAATTTTTGATTTGTTAAAGTATAAAGATGCTCCTTGTGGATTGAATGGTGCCTTTGGAACCCTAGAAAATTGGGGCTTTTTGATTTTGTGGGGTAAAAGAGTGATTGGGATATGCTTTGGAGTCATAAGGACGTGGGTTTTTATAATACAAGTGGAAGGAAGGGTGATGTGTCACAAATTGTGTGGTGGGGTGTAATAAAAATAGGAAAAATCGTGGTTGATTTACCGCAGGAAGACGAGCGGATTCGAGCATAAGACGCTCGGATTCCAGCATCTCGGGACGAGCGGTTTTGAGCGAAGACGCCCGGATTCTGTCACAGTTGATTCTCAAAAAATATCACGCTGCCAAGACGGGCGTCTCGACCCCAAGACGCTCGGATTTTCTGAAAGGAGACGGGCGTGTTTTCCCAAAGACGGGCGGATTCTGAGACAGTAACCTTTCTTGTTTTTCACAGGCAAAAAGACGGGCGTCTTTCTGTAAAGACGGGCGGATTCCTCAGGTCGAGCGTCTTCTCTGTCAGGACGCATGGATTCTTCGACAGTCCCAAAATTTTAATTTCACAGCCTAAAAGGACGAACGGATTCTGCCAAAAACGCCCGGATTCCAGCAGGACGGGCGGATTCCAGGGAAGACGCTCGGGTTCCTTGCTGTGAATTTTTATTTGTTTTCCTTGACTTTGACAAATGCTTCCCCACACTTGAAAATTGGTTCCTTCCTTCATTCAAAATTCGTTAGTGACCCTCCCTCACTTACTCTCATGGAAAGAGTTTATGTTTATAATTAAAGGAATGCAATAAAATTATAAATACAAGTTAGAGGGTTAGTATATTTACAAGTGGTGGTTTAGGGAGGACTCCACCACACTCTCCCTTTGACGGTTCTTTCAAGGGATGAGAAGGCCCGAGGTAGGTGACCTCGACCTCTCCAATAAACGCTCCCTCATAGTATGGCTTCAACCTTTGACCATTGACCTTGAACTTGCTTCCATCTTCCGCCTTGATTTCAAAATCCCCATATTTTCCAACTTCGGTTATCACATAAGGACCCATCCATCTAGAGTTCAATTTTCCCGGAAAGAGACGGTAGCGGGAATTGAATAGAAGGACTTTATCCCCTTTCTTCAAGGCTTTTTGTTTAATCCTTTTGTCATGGAGCAATTTTGTCCTTTCCTTGTAGATCTTGGCATTTTCATAGGGTTGTAGTCGGAATTCCTCCAACTCTTGAATTTGAATCATCCTCTTTTGACCACTTAATTTGAGATCAAGGTTAAGTGCTCGGATTGCCCAAAAAGCTTTGTACTCCAATTCGATTGGCAAGTGGCATGCTTTTCCATAAACAAGCTTGTAAGGGGAGTCTCCTATGGGAGTCTTATAGGCCGTCCTATAAGCCCAAAGAGCGTCATCAAGCTTTGTGCTCTAATCTTTTCGGGTCTTGTTCACATCTTTCTCAAGGATTTGCTTGATCTCTCTATTCGAAACTTCAACTTGACCGCTTGTTTGAGGATGATATCCCAAGCCGGTTCTATGTTGAACACCATATTTGGTCAAAAGAGATGCGAGTTTCTTTTTATGAAAATGCGTTCCTCCATCACTTATGATTGCTCTAGGAACTCCAAATCTTGGGAAGATTATTTTCTTGAAGAGTTTGGTGACCGTTTTTGCATCATCGTTTGGAGTGGCAATTGCCTCTACCCACTTTGAGACATAGTCTACGGCCACAAGGATGTACTTATTCCCATTGGATGTCACAAACGGACCTTGGTAGTCGATCCCCCAAACATCAAAGATCTCCACCTCTAGAATGCCCCTTTGTGGCATTTCGTTCCTCCAAGAGATATTCCCCGTTCTTTGACAAGCATCACAATGAATGATGAATTCCCTTGTGTCTTGAAACATTGTAGGCCAATAGAAGCCCGATTGAAGAATTTTTGCAATGGTCCTCCTTCCTCCATGGTGCCCACCGTAGGGTGATGAGTGACACCCTTCCAAGATTCCTTGGACTTCCTATTGAGGGATGCATCTCCAGTAGAGCCCATCACTACATTCTTTGTAGAGGTTTGGGTCATCCCAAAAGTACCTCTTTACTTCGAATAGGAACCTCTTTCTTTGGTTGTGGTTTAAATTTGGAGGGAGTACTCTTCCAACAATAAAGTTGGCATAATCGGCAAACCATGGGGTGATGTGCCTTTCAAGTTGTGTTTGAATGGCCATCAAGATATCGTCGGGAAATGAGTCATTGATCGGTGTTTCTCCATGTTCATCATGAAATCGGATCCTTGACAAGTGATCCGCCACTACATTTTCGGCTCCTTTCTTGTCTCTTATTTCCAAGTCAAATTCTTGAAGAAGCAAAATCCATCTCAACAACCTTGGTTTTGCCTCCTTTATCAAGAGATGTCGGAGAGCACGGTGATCCGAAAAGATAATCACCTTGGATCCAAGTAAGTAGGAACGGAATATGTCCAAAGCATAGACAATGGCAAGAAGCTCTTTTTCGGGGGTATCATAGTTCACTTGGGAGGGATCAAGAGTCTTGCTTATATAATAGATGGTATGAAGAGCTCTTCCTACCCGTTCGCCAAGAACCGCTCCAACGGCATAGTTACTAGCATCACACATAATCTCCAACGGTAGTTCCCAATTTGGAGGTTGAATGATTGGTGCCGAGATTAGTGCTTCCTTGATTATATTAAAGGCTTCAACACACTCATCAGTGAAATGGAATTGGGCATCTTTAAGCAAGAGTTGAGTGAGGGGTTTCGCTATTTTTGAAAAATCTTTTATGAAACGGCGATAGAAACCCGCGTGACCGAGAAAACTTCTCACCCCTCTAACATTCACGGGAGGTGGGAGTTTCTCTATCACCTCAACATTAGCTTTATCGACCTCGATGCCCTTTTCCGAAATTAAATGACCCAAAACAATTCCTTCATTGACCATGAAGTGACACTTTTCCCAATTTAAAATAAGACTAACATCTTCACATTTTTGCAATACAAGAGAAAGATTATGCAAACATGAGTCAAAGTCCTTTCCATAAACGCTAAAATCATCCATAAAAACTTCCATTATGGTCTCTAGGTAGTCGGAAAAGACACTCATCATGCATCTTTGGAAAGTGGCGGGGGCATTACATAAGCCAAAAGGCATCCTCCTATATGCAAAAGTACCATAAGGGCATGTGAAAGTGGTATTATGTTGGTCATCCGGGTGTATAGGGATTTGAAAGAATCCCGAATACCCGTCAAGGTAACAAAAGAATTTGTTGGAGGCTAACCTCTCAAGCATTTGGTCAATGAATGGTAGGGGAAATGATCCTTTCTTGTTGCGGAATTCAATTTTCGATAGTCAATACACATACGCCAACCGGTGATCTTCCTTGTGGGTATTAGCTCATTCTTTTCGTTTGTCACTACCGTGGTACCTCCTTTCTTAGGTACCACTTGAACGGGGCTATCCCACAAAGAATCCGATATGGGATATATGATTCCCGCATCAAGTAATTTCATAACCTCTCCTTTGACAACTTCTTGCATGTGGGGGTTCAATCTTCTTTGAGGTTGAATGGTAGGTCTATGGTCCTCCTCTAGATGAATTCTATGCATGCTAAAGTTGGGACTTATCCCCTTAAGGTCATCTAGACTATAACCTATAGCCTTCTCATGTTGTTTCAACACATCAGGCAACTTTCCCAATTGGTTCTCTTCAAGTCTATCATTAACAATCACGGGTTTGGTCTTTGATTCATCAAGGTAAGCATATTTCAAATTTGGGGGAAGGGGTTTTAGAGTAGGGATTTGTACCTCACTTTCCTCCTTTGGAGTTTCATTGAGAATTTGCTCCATCTCCATTAGACATTCCATTCTCATGCCATATTCAACTTGTTCTTCATTCTCATCAATCTCGTCACATTCGAATTCCATGAAGAATTCCTCTTGCTCTTGAGCTTGTAAGATGTATTCTAGGATGGATTGCTCATCTTCTATAGGTTGACATACTTCCACAAGGATGTTATGCACTAATTCGGATTGTGCATGAGTAAGTTCTTTGTTAGCTAGAACGGCCTCAAAAAGATCTACCTCCAATTCCCAATACATATTTTTAGCCTCACTTGCTTCTAAGGCTTCCAATGCTTGCATGGGGTCTTTGAAGAAAGGTATACTTAAGTGGTCCTCTACAAAACAATCTATAAGGTCCATCTTGCAAAATATCAAACAACTTGAAAATAGTTAGAACAAACCTTGAGGAGTTTTACTTCCCCAAGGCAAAGAAAGACACAACTAATAACAATGTAAGAAAATCTAAATCAAGTTAACACCGTCCCCGGCAACGGCGCCATTTTTGGTCGTGTTCCCTCGTGGGGCTTAGTTTTTCAGTACTTGTCGTTAGGAGCACCTAGACCAAAACACAATTTATAACTTCACCAACAACTCTACAATTAGTAAAGAGGCAAGTAAAGGTCGGATCCCAAGGGACGGGAATTGAGATGAGATTTCTATTGTAACTAGTGGTGCCTTAAAGGGGTGTCACAATTGGGGTTTGAAGTAGAAGATCACTAAACTAAATAGCAATGAAAGTAAACAAGCAAGATGAATTAAAAGGGATGTAAACAATTGATAAAAGGCACTAGGGTGTCATGGGGTCATAGGGGATTCATGGAAATTGATCATACAAACATATTCTCAAATTATAATCAAGCAATTATTGTTGTGATGGATCGAGTTGGTTTATATCATACAATCCTAGGAAAGTTTGGGTCCCGGAGCCGAATCGATTAGATTGTACAACACCTACAAGTCGACTTAATCTTCCCTACTCAACAATATGCATGGTCTAATGAGACTCGAGTTAGTTTATGTCTTACAAGTCTCATTGAAAAGATAGGTGATGGGTAAAAAATGGAAGGATTCATAGGCTCACATTTCATCAAACATAACATGTGCATAAGTTGAGATCACAACAAGCAAATGAACTATGAAAGCATATTAATTTAAGCATGAATCATTCCCCATGTTGGTTTCCCCTAATTACCCATTAACCCTAGCTAAGGAAACTACTCACTCATTATCATGTTGAACATGCTAGCAAGGTTGTCAATCATACCAACAAAGTGAAACATGATGAATAAATGAAAGGGATTAACAATAATTAAAAAGGGATTAAGAGGATTATACCTACTAATGATTCCAATAATAAAGCAAAGAATAAAAGAAGTACTTGATGCTTGATTGGAAGGTTGTCAATCTCCCAATAATAACCCAAATAATCTTCAATTACCTAAAATAAAGGATGAACAAGAGAGAGATTAAGGAAATAAAACTTGTATTAAAACTTGATTAAATGTTGATTACAAGATTAAAGAGAGATTTGATTGATATTAACTACACTAAAGATTGCTAAGAAGAACATGCTCTTCTAATTAGACTAATGGGGTATTTATAGTGGGGATTAGGTGCATGAATTAGGGTTAACTAAAGGCTTAAATGACGATTAAGTCCCTTGTTGAGGAATCAACGGTCTCTTAGGGAGACTCCGGTCTCTAGGGAGACTCCGGTCTCTAAAAAAAGATGTGCATCCTTCCTTGAAGCTTGAAGAAGACGAAATGGGACTGTCTGGGAATCCGGGCGTCTTTAGCACGGGACGGGCGAATTTGGCAGCTCCTGGACGGGCGTCCAAAGGGTGAAGACGGGCGTCTTCTGGAGGTTCTGCCCAGGCGTCTTGTGGAGGAAGACACACGGGTTGTGGGGGGTGGACGGGCGTCTTCTAGGAAATCCGCACGGATTATCGGGCAGTCTTGTTCCTTCTTCTTTTCTTCCTTTTTCTTCATAAAATCCTTGAGGATTTCCTCGGGGATGCAAGGATCTTTTCTCATCATTGCCCATCTACTATAATATGTACAAAGGCCTTCTAATCTTGTCTCTACTTGATTCTTGGTCATTGAATACAATCAATTTAGCCTCATTTTGCCATGAAAATGCAAGGTTTGCACTCCTTTCTGACCAAGGACACAAAACCTCAAAGTATATGCAAAACAAAGAACTAAAGACAATAAATTAACCAAATATGCACTAAAAAGCATGGGAACAAGGCTACTTTGGGGACTAAATATGCTCTAATTATGGTCACATCACCTGGCCGTCACAGAGGTGGCAGTGAGCGATGTTCTGGTCAGAGAGCAGGAAAAGGAGCAGAAGCCAGTATACTACGTAAGCAAGTCTCTGCTGCCGGCAGAGACCAGGTACACATCTCTTGAAAAGTTAGTATTAGCACTAGTAGTAGCATCTCGCAAACTGCACCCCTATTTTGAGTCTCACACCATACATGTCGTGACCAACTACCCGCTGAAATCTATCATAAGGAACCCTGAACTGTCAGGCAGAATGTCAAAATGGTCTGTACACCTCAATGGGTATGATATCCAGTATGACCCAAGAACAGCAATCAAATCGCAAGCACTGGCCGACTTTGTGTCAGACTTCAGCCCAGCCATCCAAAATCTGGCAGATGAGGAAATCCTAACCCTAGGGGGAAGCAAGGAGGCAGAGGACTGGAAGATGCATATTGACGGAGCCTCCAATCAAAAGGGGGTAGGTGTAGGGTTAATCCTGCGGTCACCACAAGGAGACCTAATAGCACAAGCGGTAAGATGTGAATTCAAAGCAACCAACAATGAAACGGAGTACGAGGCCTTGATACTAGGAATGAAGCTAGCTCTGGAGTTAGGAGTCAGGCACCCGCGCATATCCAGTGACTCTGTGCTGATAGTCAATCACGTGAATGATGAGTTTATAGCCAAAGATTCGAAGATGATTGCATACTTAAATATAGCGAAGGAGTTAAAACAGAAATTCGGGACTTGCAAGCTTAAGCAGATCCCTAGAGATCAGAATGTGGAAGCAGATGCCTTAGCAACTCTGGGGGCAACATTTAAACCGACAGAACTTTCCCGCATTCCAATAGCACACATGCTAGAACCTTCCATCCAAAAAGAAAATGAAATAGATAAAGGTGAACTGGAGGATCCACAGAACGGAGAAGGCAGTTACAGAGGCAGGTGAGGCCTCTAAGCCAGCCGATCAGCCGCCCGACCAAGCGGACGAACAGGCAGATGATTGGGATTGGCGCACGCCCTACCTAGACTGGCTGCGTCATAGCAAGCTACCAGATGACAAGAAGAAAGTAAGGGCTTTCAGAGTGAAGGCCTCCAGATTCATACTTATTGACAATACATTATTCCGGAAATCACTGGCAGGCCCCTACCTATGGTGCCTGGACAAGGAAGAAGCGCAGACTGTGTTACATGCTCTCCACAGTGGCGAATGTGGAAACCATGCAGGGGGCAGGAGTCTGGCAAATAAAGCCCTCAGGCAGGGATACTATTGGCCTACAATGAAGGCAGATGCAGCAGAGTACGCACGCAAATGTGACGTCTGCCGGCGCTCAGCACCAATGATCCATCATCCAACAGAACCCTTACACCTTATCATTTCTCCCTGGCCATTCAAGGCATGGGGCATGGACATAGTAGGACCTCTGCCAAGAGCCACAGGAAACAGAACATGGATGCTTGCAATGACAGATTACTTCTCCAAGTGGATATAGGCAGAAGCATTCACAAAAGTAAAAGACAAACAAGTCATTTCGTTTATAAAATGAAACATCATTTGCAGGTTTGGTATCCCATCAGAAATCATATGTGACAATGGCTCACAATTCATCTCCAACAATACCGATGGATACTGTGCTAGGTGGAACATCACCCTAAAAAAGTCAGCATCCAGGACACCAAAGTCCAACGGGCAAGCTGAGTCCTGCAATAAAATCGTCATGGACAATCTGAGAAGGAGGTTACATGAGTTAGGAGGAAAGTGGGCAGATGAATTGCCACTAGTATTATGGTCAGACAGAACGACGCCAAAGGTAGCAACAGGTCAAACACCCTTCAGCCTGGTGTTTGGCGCAGAAGCAGTCATCCCATCAGAAGTTCTAGTTCCCACCCACAGGTATGGAAGTATGACAGGAGAACTGAACAATGCAGAGATGGTCAGAAGCCTGGACACAGTAGACGAGCTGCGAGCAAGCGCAAAAATATGTATGGCTGCCTATAAGCAGTCAGTGGCCAAGAGTTACAACAAAAATTTGAAAGTCAGGCTCCTGGAGGTAGGAGACCTGGTCCTCCTAGAGGTGTTTCAAAACACCAAGAATCGTAAAGCAGGAAAATTCGCCTACAAATGGGAAGGACCATACCAGGTAGAAGAAGTTGTTGGCCATGGTGCATACAGACTAATGACTATGGACGGTCAAATCATACAACGCCCATGGAACATACTTCACCTGAAGAGATATTAATTTTAATAATAAGTAGATTTTAGCCTTCAGGATGATGTACTATGAAAAGCCAAATCGTTTTCAAAATTAAAATAAAAATCCGGTAGTAGCCATACTGCCAATTTCACTCTTATTTCTAGTGTCTCTAGCTATTTTATGATTTTAAACTACTATTAGATGGTGTGGTCTGGCAGCGTCCTTGGACCACAATCGCTCTGGTACCCCATGAGATGGCGACAGGTACTTCACATCATTTTAATAGATTTTTCTATTTTCAGGCTTCTCTAGGTACATCACTCTGAATCCTAGTGTCTTTGGTACGTTGAAAGGATATCTAGCAGGACAGTCAACTGCTAACGTGGGGTGACAAGGCACATGGCACTCCAACATGCCTAACCTATTTTCTCCACAAGGAGCACCCTCACCAGGCGGACTGTGGAACATACGAAAGGGAGCCTGACTGACAGCTAAACACGCTTACCCAACTACCCGTGATACCACCCCCTGGACGTAGGTCGCACTAATCGCAATTAATCAGGGCCCCAACATGCATGCACGAACATGGAATGTAGGGATATCTGCGCTACCAGAATCCTCCAGCGTCCCATTGGTCCTAGAATGACAATAAACTTCCCTAAATTATGCCCCTGTTGGCTTTAAACGTGAGGAACACACCTTGCGTCATGAACAAGGTTAAGTAATCCAAAACTGCGACATACGCCTAAATCAGACATCAGGCTGACACGGTAGCTAGCTTAGTCTGGATCAGCCTCTTCAGGCTGACAAGACTGGTCTAAATCAGCCTCTCAGCCTGACACGGCCACTCCTCTTTACATTGCGGCATATGCCTAAATCAGCCATCGGGCTGAAACGGTAGCTAGCTGAGTCAGAACGTCGGCCTTCTCAAGATGGCAAGACTCGCCTAAATCAGCCAGCGGGCTGACACGGCAACTTCCTAAACTAAAAAAATCTAAGAAACAAGCACAAGATATAAATCAAACCTTGCCAAAACTGCGGCAAGGATATTCCAAAATATGGCCAAAATACAGCCCCTTAGTTTAAACCGCCACCTTGGCGGAACAGCCAGAAAAAAGTTTAAAACTTACAAGTCTGCCACCTCTGGGCCAGACTGCCAAAACGTTCATTCATAAAAAAAAAAAACTTAATTATCGGTCACATTGATGACCTCCACTTCTGGCACCTCCTCTGCCTGCTGACCCTTTGTTTCAGGTACCGCACCAGCTTGCACACCCTCAGCTGCCATAGCTTCCTGAGCTCCGTTAGCAGCTTCCTGGGGCATTCCAGCGTCTCCACCAGCAGCCTGCTCAGCCAGTGCAGGAGAATTCACCTCCTCAACTTCAGGCATCAGCGCACTCATATCAGGTTGGGTGGGGTAGAGCATCTCCAGCTGTTTTTCCTCCTCCTCTATAGCTTGCTGGGTGGGAGCCTCCTCAAGAGCAGCACGCATCCCACTGATTTTTCCCCGCCAGGTAGCATAGGCAACAACATTGGTGGCCAGGGAGATCAGCTCGTTGATCTTCTCGTTAGAGCGCTTGAGGGAGTCAGAGAAAGTGTTGCATACCTCTTGAGTGCGGGCCAACTAATTAGCCCCTTCCTTCACCTTCTTCTTGGTGACAGCAAGCTCAGCCTTCAACTCCACCACACGTTCCTTTAGATCAGACCGCTGCTGCGCCAAGTCGGCAATTGTCCCCTTCAGCTCCTTGTTTTTAGCGTTGGTGGCACGACTGGTGGTCTGCACTATGTTGATCATCTTCCTATTATAGAGTGCAGACTTGAGGGTCTAGGGCAGGAAAAATCAGAAGTCAGCAAGGAAGTTAAAGGGTAAAATCTAAAAAAAAAAGGAAGACAAACAAACAGGTAGAAGATGAAGAGCATTCACCATAAAGGCGTTGTGCACGTCATTCTCAGCCATCTCCTCTGGGGAGAACTCTGAGAACGTCTCCTTTAGAGGAGGGAAGAGCAGTTGGTCGATCTCCGGCCAGTATGGTACCTTGTTCATATTCCCGAAACCTTCTGGGAAGTGAACAATAGTCCCTCCGCTAGCTGAGGCACGAGGGCTGGCAGGAAGAGTAGGCGGATGGCGAGAGAGCGGGTCAACTTCCAAGGGCTCAGGCCCAGCAGAACTGGAGTATGTAGGAGGGGTCTGGAAAGAGGCAGCAGGAGCATTCCTCTTAGAGGCGGATGCCACGTCAGGACTCGCAGAAGACCTCTTTCTTTTGGCACTTTGGAGGATGATTTCTAAAGGATCGGCCTTGGAACCAGCAAAAAGGCATCACCACAGGTGTCAGGATACCTAAAACATCAGGAGAAGCAGCATGAAAATTGAAACGGTTGTGGAAAACATACCAGAAGACATACTGTGAGCTGACTGAGGAGGGTTGGAGGAAGAAGTAGGTGAAAAACCAGGGAGTAGGTCAGGAAACTTTCTCTCGGATTCAAAGATACAGAACAGCTTGCTACAAGCAGGGCTCTTGGCACCAATGCGAGTCAGGTCACAGGGGCCTGCACGAAGACGATGAAGTAAGCTAGTAAGCAATGAGATAAACAAATCAGGTGACAGGGAGACTACTTACTCGAAGTTAAGACCCATTTCTCGAAGATGTAATCAGCAGGCGGCTGAATGGAGTCCTTCCTCACGAAGAAGAAGTCCTCAAACCATTTCTCATCTCGGGATTTGGACACATGCCTGAAGGGAGCCTCTCCACGCCCCCGGAGAGAGAACTGGCCCCTACCCAGGGACCTGATGTTGTACATATGGGCTAGATCACCCAGAGAGAGAGAGAGTTGCCAGTGTTTTGACCAGCGGCCAGAGAGTAAAGAAGAACCCTCAAGACAGTCGCAGAAATTTGTGCCATGGCGAAATTATTGGTAAAGATAAAGTCTTGGACAAGTTTAGGAAAAGGAAAACGGAGGTCGTATTTAAAAGGGTACAGGTAAAAGTAGACTCATCCTGGACGAAGGGCATCAGATTTCTGTCCTGGTCCAGGGATGGTAATATCCACCCCGTCACCAAGACCAAGCATGCCCTTGATCGTGGGAATATCAGCAGCAGTCAAGGCGGAGTCACAGTCATGGGGGTAAGTGAAGAGTCCCAGGGAAGGGAATACTGGGTCAGGATTGCGGTCAGTGGGTGCGGGAGTTGATGAAGATTATCGGGTTTTACCGATGATGAGGAAAGAGAAAATGGAAATTAAAGGAGAAAAGGGGAAGAATACCTGGTGAAAGAGACGGAGGGGAGTTGAACAATGAAGCCGGCAAGATCAGAGAAGAGGGAAGTTGAGGGTTTAGAGAGAGGAGGAGGTTTTTGAAATTATTTGGAGTTAATGAAAGTGAAAGGTGGAGGTTGGGGTTATAAAGAAGAGAGAGGAAGTAGGGTGCGAGAAAAGAGGAGAGTGGCGGCTGAAATGATGGGGCTGCATGAAAAGAAGTGCAAATGACGGCTTAGGGTTTTAACATTCGATTACGTAAATTCCTTGCTCGACACCTCGTAGCGTACTTCACAAGAAATTTGGGGCAAACTGTTTGGGCTAAAAATAGCACAATAAGAGAAGGCCCACTTGGTGAATAAAAGATCTAGTAAGAAGAAGGGGGGTCCACGGTTGGAATAAAGCGCGAGGAAGAGAATGGGCCAGCATGCACGTAGAAAGAAACTTAGGCCCGTTAGAGGAGACGTCCGGATTAAGGAAAGAAGAGCCAGGTAGAATTCAGGGAGAAGTTAGGGAGAAGTCAGGGAGATCAGGAAGAATTGAGGAAGACGGCCAAACATGGAAAGAGTTTTTATGGAAGTTATATTCCTTTTCCATAATCAAGGTAGGACATATCTAGGGTTCTTACCCTATAAATAGCCAAGGAAGCAATCAAGGAAGGACATTCAACAACACATCCACATACACACGCATTGACATCAAGACATTAGCACATTCTCGTACTCACATATACATCCGTCTAAGATTCTGCAGGCCCGATACCTCATGCCAGCAAGATTAGCATTACATCTCAATTGTAATCATCCTCCTATTCAAGTACAGTGCAATATTTGGCAGGGTACCGTCCCTCCCGCGGTTGTTCCCACATTGGGTTTTCCGCGTCACCAAATCTCACGTGTCAATTTATATTTCGTACTTTATTTCTTTATTTACGCATCAACATACAAACAATTATTCGAATATCCAGCGAGTAAGACCACATTGACCCGAATCATCCAATTCGGTAAAAAATACCTAAACAGGAGTCTATCCTTGTGCCCATATTTTCGTCTCATTCAATGTAAGGAAAACATTATTTTCTCTCCTTACTCTTATTTTGTTTGCATGCAACTAGATTCATAACATCTAAATTAATAAGTAACTTAGATCTATATTAGAAGAGTCTAATAAGAGGGTTAAATAACCTAACAATTGGTATCAGAGCTTTGTTGTTGGATGCAAATAGTTTTATAGGTTTTTTACGAGTTATTAGATAACTAAAATAAATACCGGAAATTTGTGTAAGTTAGAGTAACACACGAAATTTTTGATGCATGTATACATTCTGGTCATAAAATGTTTTAGGTCATTTTAGATGGTTTATGGACAATTATTTCTTATTTTTATGATTTTTAGTATAATAATAACATTTTAGTGAGTAAAATGGTGGTTTATTAACTAAAAATAGTTAAACTTCGAATCTGACCATGAAATTTTAATATGATCTCACATGCATGTTTTACTTATTGTATGTAAAATATGAAGTTAATGTGATTAATTTTGCATGATTTATGATTTTAATGGTTAAAATGGAATAAATCGAGATTATATAAGCTAAAAATAGCTAAAACGAATTCCATGGCATGAGAAAATTATTTTAGGTTTCATTTATGTCCTACAAATCAGATGTAAAGTTGGAAAATTGATTAGATTAATTTTCGAATGCTTTAGGCATTTTATTTGATAAAACCGATAAATCGAAACTATATTTTTCTCTAAATTAATTAGAACTTTTTAACCCATATTTTTGACATTATGAGGGTCATGGTAATATTCCAGAATTTTAAAAAATCAAATTTCAAATTTTTAGATTATTGTAATTAAATTTGGAATTATTTCATAAATGTTATGATTAAAAGGGTTAAATATGAGCAACAATGTATAACCAAGTTGGATTATTGTCAAATTTTAGTGAAGACTAAATTTTGAGTCCTAATACAGTTAGGATAATTAACTTGGCCTTAAATTTGATTTAAGTGTTAATTTAGTGATTTTTAATAAGTTAAATATCACGTGTTTCCATAAAAACCGAGCTATATATGATATAATCTAGAAGGGCGATTTGGCACATTCATTTTGCAAGTTTGAATACATATATTTTTGTTGCACATTTTAGAGATGAATGTCCTTTAAATTTATGTAATTTTTGAATGATGTAATTTGTCTTAGTATGGCCTTAGTTTTAATTGGTATTACCCGTAATGTAAGGGAATATCGA
This sequence comes from Silene latifolia, assembly GCF_048544455.1. Taxonomy (NCBI): domain Eukaryota; kingdom Viridiplantae; phylum Streptophyta; class Magnoliopsida; order Caryophyllales; family Caryophyllaceae; genus Silene; species Silene latifolia. The sequence continues at coordinate 125,777,781 of NC_133537.1, read as the reverse complement.
TTTGGTTGTAATTTTAATGTCATTTCGCATCACCATTTTGTAATTTAATAGATTTATTTTTATTACAAATGTATAATAGGAATAGCTATGTATTTTATTATTATTTTGTAATTTCGGAGATTCCTAAAGACGGTGCCATTCGGAAAGGCGTTCCGATCAGGACGATGTTTCCTTGGGAGGCGTGTCACATGAAGTTCAAGGGAGAAAAGGAGTTGGTTTTCGAATATGTAATAAATAACTAGTTTTTCTATTTTAGGAAAGGCCGTACTAGGAAATTGTCTTTTCTTTATATTTTCTCTCTTTATATGTTTGCATGCATGCCAAATCGCCATAACATCTCATGCATTTTTATTTTGAATCATCTACCTTGTCAATTATAATTATCGATAGATCACTAAATTTAGTTCACTTAAAAGAGATAGATAATAAATTGACCAGACCTCTCACATTTTATAAAATTGAGACTTGCCTTACCAAATAGTAGGAACTCATGAATCCCAATTTCATTAGCGGTACAATACGGTATTGAAATACTGTACCGGGGTTCTTTCTTTTTACATTGGGTAAGTGGTGTAATAAAATGTTATTACATTTCGAAATTTGGTTGATCTCAACGGATGTATTAGAGAGACCGTTGTCTCAATAGGTCCGGGCTAAAGATGAACTTAGTGTAATTTCATCGACCAAGAGTTCTAAATGTAGATCGGTTAAATGAGTTAACCCACCAAATTATATTAGTAAGGATGTAGAGGGCCCGTTGGCTCACAACCGAGTTAATATGAATTTTGGGTCTTGGAATCGTTTATATAATTGGGTGGAGGTCGTTATATAAATGCTAAACTTGTCTAAAATATTTACAAGTCTTATTCACGATAAATGTTAGTTTTTCCTTCATCTCATATTTTGTAGTCAAATTGATTTATCACAATGACAACCTCTAGCTCGTCCGCACCACCTCTCACTACCGTTTCATGGCTTCGATCTTTTATGGATCGTTGCAGACTCGAAGAGAATGGTTCAAATTTCACCAATTGGGATGCGCAACATTGCTTAGCCGCGGAAGGTGATGACAAGCTCAAATACCTTACTGAGGCTCCTCCCACTACTCCTAATGCTAGGTCAACAAACACGGTTAGGGAGGCCTATGAGACCTGCCAAAATGAATCCGCCGCAGTCAAGAATGTCTTCATTTTCTCCATGGAACCCGATCTTCAAAGGAGTGTCATAAAGATGAGCACCGCCTATGAAATCTATACTAGACTTGTGACCATGTTTTCACCAGCTCCTAGGATTATTCAATATGAAGTGGCTTCCCAATTCTTTGACCTCAATGTCAAAGAAGGACAAAAAGTGAGCCCTCATGTGCCCAAAATGATTGAGTATGTTGAGACCCTCAAATTGCAAGGGGTTGAGATCCCCGAGCAACTCGTGAGTGACCGATTGCTCCATTCCTTCAGCCGTATCAAGGTATATGTTCAGTTTAGGGTAAACTATAACATGCAAAACTTGAAAACCGATCTCCATGAGTTGCACAAAATGCTCGTGCAAGCCGAAAGAGATATGAGGCTTAATGCAAGCACTAGCAAGGATGTGCTCAACATCAATGCAAAGAGTAAGGGAAATTTTAAGAAAAGTGCTAACACGGGTAAGAAGCCCATACCCTACAAAGGTAAGGGGAAAGCTATTGAGAATAGCTCTTCCAAACCCGAAAAGGGAGCCACATCCGATGATAAGTGCCATTATTGTAATGGCATAGGCCATTGCAAGCGCAATTGCCCCAAATATTTGGAAGACATCAAAGCTGGACGTGTGACTCTAGTAGGTAATATTTCTTCCAAAAGTTTATGTTATTGATATTAATTTTCCAACTCAACTTTGTATTAAGATACTAGTTGTGTTTCTCACCTTTCTTATTGAATTTAGGGCATGAGAAGAAACGAAAAGCTAAGCAAGCATGAGAAGGATCTCCAAGGGACGCTAGAGTAGCCGCCGCATAGATGGAGACCTATGGGCTTGGATTGGCATTTTATTTTGAAAATGTATTCATAATAGAATTTATGTTATGAATTTATCTTGAAAACTTATTTTGTTTCCATGTTAGACGTGGAAGTTTCTTTTATTTTGCATCTCCGAAAAAATATTGTATTTTGTTTTGAATGACTTGGCTTTCAACCCAAGTCATTTCGGTTTATGACATTTTAAGTTTTAAGACATCTTTCCTCTTTCTCTATTAATATCTATAACATGAAAATAGTAGACTCAACTCAATCGATCATATTGAAAGATGATGATTTGTTCAATATGGTTAAGTCCTAAGTTATGAATTTGATTCCCAATTGAAAGATTCATGGCACCATGACATTTCTTGTGTAATATAAGATCGATCGATTGAGAGTTAAAATTAGTTATTGAACTCATATTTGGGGATTTGAATACCAATATTAGCATAAGTTGCTTAAATCGAAAACGCGCAAGATAAATCACAAACGAGACTCCATACAAGATGTGGAAAGAATTAGTCTCTAAAATGGTAACATATCTTAATAGATAACTCAAGGATAAAATGTGCCTAATGCTCTTTTGCATTCAAAAGAACAAAAATGTTTGTAGCTCATTAAGCTATCTTTTTCGAAAGTAGGTGTATTTCTAAAAGATAGATTCGGAGAAAATCGCTACAAACTTATGTTGTGAAATAATGACACGAGAAAATATTCTAAAAGGCATCCATATGTTATAAATAGAGTTGCTTTTTGAAAGTAATAGAACTATTATCCAATGAGTGAATTGTTGCTAGTGAACCAAATCAGAATTTATTGCAAAGAAGTCTTGGTTTTACAATCCGTGATAGATTCTATACGCAAAGCTAATAATAATTACTTTAAGATATTGGACCCTTGAAGTAAATCTTTTAAGTATAGAATAGCGTAGATGAACATGGTGATGTTAATCCGCTTAAATCATGTTAGTGATTGCCGCATTTCATTTTGTTGAAACATGGCAAGCGATATTAAACCGCTTTTCTAAATAGGTATTTAGAAGAGGATGTGTATACGACACTTATCTTTGGTTTAAGTCTTAGAGTCCTAACATGCTAATTAAGCTTAAAGGATCCATATGTGGTTTTAATCAAAGCATTAAGAGATTGTAAAAATTCATTTTTCCCAGTCATGTGATAATAGAGAATGGTTTCACTTGATGTGTCGAGGAACCATGTTTATACATGAAGTTTAGTGGGAGCAAAATTGTCTTCACATATTACTCATTGGGAATAATGTACCGATGCTTACCTCCGTTAAGGGGTGGTTGGGAAATCATTTCCAGATGAAAGATTTAGGTGTGGCACATCGCATAACTAATATCCGGATCTATAGAGATAGGCCTAAAAGGATATAGACATTAAGTCAAAAGTCTTATGTTGATAAGATTCTTCATCATTTCAGCATGGATAAATCCAAGAGGGATTTTATTCCAAGGGGTTGTGGGATTACTTTGAACCGATCACAGTTACCCACTGAATCTGAAATTGTTGAACGCATGAAATCGATTCCCAATGTTTCTGACATTGGATCGACCTAATGTGCTAAGATATGCGCAAGTACTGATAAATTGTATGCTTTATGCAAGACAAGTCAATCCATGTGAGGGTCAATGGATAGCCGCTAGATACATCCTTGAGTTTTTGAGAAGGAATAAGGATTTGTACTTGTCTTTTATAGAAACATGGAGTTTTGTGTTAAGGGTTACAAAACCTCGAGTTTCTTAGGCTGATCTTGTTGTCAATTGTTAGAAGTGCGAATAGCGAGAACAACCTTAAAAAGTCAGTCATTGTGAATTCTACAAATAGAGTCTAAGTACTTTGTGGTAAGGATAAGATGGATTGTAAAGGAACTAGAAGTAAATCCTTTAAACCATGGATCTTGTCACAAGTTATATGATAACAGTGGGAGCATCTTTCAAGTTAAAGAGCTCAAGCCTAGACATGTACTTAGAAAATTCATGTAATTAAGAGATTACATCGAAAGAAGGAAATTGCAATTTATGAAGTTGGGGTGATGGTTATATTGTATAATCTTCAACCAAGTTTTTTACAGGTTTGAAGGAACCACCATGAAGTAACATGGATTTTATAATCTTAAGATTATGAGATATTAAGCAATAATATTGTATTGATTGTTCATATGTGATAATCGCATTTATCGTTTGAGTTTTATTAAACTCTTTTATTACTTTGTTATGTCCAAATAGGTTATAAGGACAACGTTGAACCCTATTAAAGTGAACTAGATTAACATAATATTGGCGAGTAAACCATAGTTTAAGGACCTAACATTTACACTTTTAGAGGTTTAAGGACCCAAACTATTATTAAGTAGGTATAAGGAACTGAAAGTAACTCCGTCATAAAATCCGTCAAATTATGCATCGATATCTACACGTGTAAATACCAAATAAATAGAAAATTAAGAAAACCTAAAATCTATCAAAAGCACTGTCACTTTCTTCTCCCATTTGTGTTTTTGGCGGCAACAAAGGCAAACCCCAAACCCTTTCCCACCAAATTAGTTTAACATAATACACCAATCATCACCAAAGTAATAATGAATCTAGATTTTCCAAGGCATATTGATTAAATTTCATTCTTTTTAGAAGTTAAGGTATGCGATTAAATCTTCCACTTCTTAAACATGGATGAAACTTTTTGTTCTTTATATTTTTTCTTGTAAATCTGTAATTATGATTAATGCACATCTTTTGATTTTTTATTTTTTTCGAAAGCTTGTTTTTTTTTTTTCTTATTATAGTTTAATTTTGATGTTTAAGTTAGCTGTTTACATGTTTTAGTCTTTTAAGGAATAGAAAGTGTCAGTCTTTGATGTGTTAATTACTTTAGTATATACTTTATATAAGCAACTTTATGGATTAATGGGTGTGTATATAGTTTTACATACTTCTCCACAAATCGTTTGCGATTATATATCAATTGTAATCAAAATGTGTCCCTTATTCTTTTGTTTGCTTGTTTGATTTAGATGTCATCTCTAAAATTCTGCATTGTGATACACCATGGAGGAGTATGGCAAATGGAACCCGATATTCGTTATCTTGGAGGAAAAGTAAATATCTATGATAATGTACCTGATGATATGGACCTAAGATATATTCGTAATTTGGTAGATGATTTAGGTTACACTAATGTCATCAAACTTCACTATTTGGTTCCACAATTGGATTTTCGAACTGGTGTTAGATTTCTAGGGGGTGAACAAACATTTGAAGCGTTTGTTTGTTGTTTGATTGAACATGGTGAGGTTAATCTATTTTGTGAACATGATGGTAATGCAGTCGCACTGGGTGATATCAAAAATAAGCTTGGGTTTGATGTTAATGATTTCGGAACTAGTGAATTAGATATGAATATGTCATTTATTGAGTTATTGAAAGACACACATGGAACTAATGCAACTGACCATAATATGGTCATTGGAGACATTGATTATGATGACGAAGGGAGTGATAATGAAGATGAGGAAGTCGTTGAAGCTAGAGATAAAATTAAGGAAAGCTTAGAGGAAGAAAAAGCGCATGAGGGTGAGATGGAGGGTCTTGGTAGGCTAGTTGGATGGTCAAAGGAGCAACCAAATAGGGATAGAATTGATTATGAGGATAACTCTGACTTAAATAGTCCTGATGAGAGCTCAGATGCATGATAACGACATTGGATACCTTGCCAACACTAAAAGTTCTAAGAAAATAAGGGTGAGTAACATGACATACAAATCTGGGACAACCCCACATGATACCGCCTTTGTTGTTGGTCAGATGTTTAATAATGCAATTGACTTTTGGAAAGCATTGGTTAATTATTGTGTAAACTTAGGGATCGATATCAAATACAAGAAAAATCATAAAGACAAAGTAGGAGCTAATTGCAAAATGTCAGGTTGTCCTTGGAGAATATGGGCATCTTGGGCCGGAAAAAGCAAGACGTTCCAAGTAAAGACTTATAATGGTGAACATAAATGTGGTAGAGGAAACGTGGTGAAAAAAATCAGTTCCTCTTGGATAGTAGAGTACTACAAGAACAAGTTTAAGATTAATCCTTATATAAAGTTACAGGAAATTATAGACACTGTTTGGAGTGAATGGGGGAGTAAGGTGTCAAATTATATGGTAGGACAAGCTAGGAAAAAGGCTCAGTTATCGGTGGTTGGTGAATATAGGGAGCAATATTTGTTGCTTCACAGGTATGCGGCTGAGATATTGAAGACTTACTCTGACAACACTGTTAAATTTTCCTTGGATAATGGGGTATTCCAAAGAGTTTATATATGTTTTTCATCCTTGAAACTAGGGTTTTTGGCGGGTTGTAGGCCTTTTATATCTCTAGATGGGTGTTTTCTCAAAGGACCATTCGGTGGACAACTTCTTGTGGCCGTGGGGAGGGATGGGAACAACCAAATGTTTTCTATTGCTTGGGCCGTAGTTAAATTAGAAAATACCTAATCTTGGAGTTGGTTTATGGAACTACTAGCATCTGACCTGGGAACAACCGATGGCAGTGGGTACACAATTATGTCTGACCAGCAAAAAGGGCTCTTAAGAGCCGTCTCTGATGTGTGGCCACAAGCAAAATCTAGGTGTTGTGCTAGACATGTGTATGTGAACTTCAGGGGTGTGTTTGGAGGAGGGCTAGATTACAGGAGAAGGTTTTGGACAATCGCTAAGAGCTCGACCGAGAATGATTTTCATGAAAATATTGCAAAGTTTAGGTTAATTTTAGATTCAGGGGCGAATGATTTGTTGAATAGGAATTATAAAAAATGGTGTAGAGCTTTCTACACTCCGCAATCACAATGTGACAATGTAGATAATAATATGAGTGATGTTTTCAATGCCTATATTCTAAAATTTAGGCAAAAACCTGTAATATCAATGTTAGAAGAAATCCGAGAAAGTTTGATGGAGAGATTGCATAACAAAAGAGATTTGATTGGGAAAAAAGATATATTTTTATGCCCAAGAATCAAGGATAAATTAGAGAAAGCTAAGATTGAAGCAAGGGGTTGGTCGGCTTTTTGGGATGGGAAGTTTTGCTTTGGAGTAAGAGATGGAGCCACTCAAGTTAAGTTTGTAGTAGATTTGAGATACAGAACATGTAGTTGCAGATCGTGGCAATTGAGTGGTATACCATGTAAACATGCAATAACAGCTATATGGAAAAACGTGGAGCACCCGGAGCATTATGTTGCTGAATGCTATCACAAGGCGGGGTACTTAAAAGCCTATCAGTTTAGCATGGAACCACTCAATGGTCCACATGAATGGCATAACTCCGAATATCAACCAATTAACCCCCCGCCTCTGAAGAAACTCAGAGCTTGCAGGCCGAAGACAAAAAGAAGGACGCAAATTGGTGAAAATTCATCTGGCAGGCTCACCAAATCTGGTGTTATTATGAGATGCAGCAAATGTAATAAATCTGGCCACAACAAAAGAAAGTGCAAGAGCACTAATGCTATAAGAGTACAAGCATGCACTAGAACAAGTGAAGATGTACCATAAGTCGGTCCACAACAAATCTAAAATTCAGAGACATCAAATGGAAGAGCACAACAGTCTAGGACACCAATGCATCAGAGGGGATATGGTGTATATACTTATCCAAATGGTTTTACCAGATCATCTAGTGTAAGTATTCTTAACTTTTTTTTTTACTTTTCTATATTTTATAATTTATCGGACTCGTCTTTATAAGTATTTTTGTGAATCGAAATAGATGATGCAACCAAGAAAAAGAATGGCATACTACACTGACAATGAAGGTCACCAAATCTTATAATCCATGACCAATATGCATAATGACATTCCCAGTATGCCTTCTCAAGCCTCCATCCAATCAGAAAATACTTTATTGTCTTTCGTTGACTCAAAAGGTAGAATGTATGTTACTAAACAGCGATTGCAGGTAGTTTACAAATATTTTCGGTTAAATTAATACTCTATTATCGTTAACGTTTTTTCGGGTTTTCATTCTTTTTCATCAGGATTTTGCTCATAACATGGAAAGAAGAAATGAAATTTAGAAGAATAATCAAGCTCGAAGTATATGTACTTATTCGGAAACTTGGTCGATATATTATATAGTATGATCCGGTTTGGTGAATGGACATATTCTGCAGCACGTTGGTGAATTTTTTGTATAGCAAAGTGAAGAATTATTTTTTCCATATTTTATGGGAACAAATGCATATTTGGAAATTTTTGTATCATTCACTTGGCTAATGGTTTATGTGTAAAGTCCATAACACTCTTTTTTTGGTGGGAAACTTGTAGTTTGCAGATGTAGTACTCTATTTAGTGGTTTGTAACGGCAAAATGGATGGAAAGTTAACTGTAGGTCCTTAAACCTTTGCTTTAATATTTCAGGTCCTTAAACCTACTCTTTTGCATACTTTGGGTCCTTCTACTCTACTTTACTCTAATATTGGCCCTTAGTCACTTATATGAGGTGACATCTCCTAGTGACTAGAGTGTGAGTCGATTGATGGCAAGTTCAAGTGTCATTGGGTCATAAGAGATGACTAGTCGATCACATAGGTAGACTGTATGGGACACTCTATCGGGCATTAACCACTTATAGAGTTCTTGGAATTTTTATATAGCCTGGCCGTGGTGAGAGCTACTATAGTATTATTTTTAAGTCGGTTCTTTGTCTAGAGACTGTTCGCCCAAGTTGGCATAGTTTCTGATTGGCTTTGAATTTTGCTCTACGACTTCCGAAAATGGAGTGCAAATGGGCATCTTTTGGGTCATCATGAACTGTTGCTGAACAAAGGGAACGGTGCGATAGGAATTGTCCACCCCCTTGTCAGGGTTATCTAAATCTCACGGCCACTTAAGGAGTAGTGAACTGGAAATGCGTGGCCACGCTCGGATGGTATCTACGGTAGATAATTTCGGTCAAACAGTTACTCTGCAGATCGAAGAATCCACTATAGATATGATCACAAGCAAGTACGACCTGCAAGACACCTTGCATTGAGTGGGAGATGTAATAGGACAAGAGAATTGGTGACGCACACTTGTCTCGGACAAGTGGGAGATTGTTGGAGTATGTGTCCTCAATAATAGTGCGATCACATATTTAAATCTCATAATAAGAATACATAAGGGATGATACATTATATAGTCAACTGATCAACATTTATCGATAACGATTGGCTGACTAGAGTTTGACGTTACTGTCGTTTGACGGTGGTGATCAGTTGATCCCTTAAGGTCACACCTATAGGATAGAACCCAAATTATTAACTGATCAAATGTATTTGATACAGGTTGATCAGTCCCTTATATATATATATATATATATATATATATATATATATATATATATATATATATATATATATATATATATATATATATGATAGTAGTGTTTTGTGTCAGTCTAAGAGGGTGATTTTATCACCCTCATGTCTTTTAATATGGGTCTTTAGGTTTGGTTATCCTAATAATCAATAATTGGTTATGATGTGGTAACTTGTCCATTTTCCCTCGGTTTTATACTCGATTTTTATGCCGGAATCCGAGGGTCGAGGAGAACCTTTCCACGGTCAAGACATGGCGCAAGCACCTCACATATGGCCAAATATCTAGGTGGGAGAAGTAAGGAGTGAATATGAGAAGAATTGAGAACAATTGAAGAGGTCAAGAAGCAAGGAATTAAGAACTCCAAATGCGAGCTTAGGCGCAACCTGCGCAAATGAGGAGTGCAGCTGCGCCCGATTGCGCAGGCAAGAGTAACTTTGGCGCAGCTTGCGCAGCCTGCACAGCTCTGTTTTACGGGGCTTTCTAATCCGCATTTGGGCTTCTTAAGTGAGGATGTTTTTACTTTTCTGTGAAGCCATATATATACCCAAGATTTTAAGACCTCAAGAACATCATCTAATCTCATACAATCTCATTCACTCTCATAATTAGGTTTTGAATCTTGTAACATTTTAGAAGACTTTTCTACAAAAGTTGTAATATTTCTTTGTTATTTGGGTTTTATGAAGACTATGGAAGGCTAATCTTCCACTACTTGGTGTAATCCATTTCAAGCTTTCATCTTTATCATTGTATTGACTCTCTAATCTCTACTCTTTCATTTATTTCAATTACTATGTTTGAATGTCATGATGAATGTTTTGTTGTGAGAAGTAATTATCCTTGCCTTTATAACACTCATCTATTGCTTGAATGTTGCAAATTTTCTTACTTTTGTGATGTTCTGTTGAAGCAACTCATATTGTTGTTATCTTGGTTTAAAGTATCAACCTTTGTGAGTAGAAATTGAATATGTCATTGAGTTTGTTGGCTTAGGCATACTCTTGTGATATTCCATTCACTTTCCTCTCGGTATTACTCTTCATGCTCTTAGCTACAATTCATACATGGTTTAATGTTAGACTTTGTAGTTTAAGTAGGATTATCATTGTTGGCTTAGATAGTGGTAATCAATTGCTTGAGGTTTGTTTTTGGGCAAATGACTTTAGAGAGAAAAGAGTGATACTTTGAGAAAAGGTGGAACTTGTAGGATTATACCAAGTTTCCTCTCTTATTATTGTTGTTTGCATACCAAGTGTTTGTTACATTGTTTCATAAGCAAAGTCATATATCTTTCATCTTGTTACTTGTTTTCTCCATGCCAATTCTCCTCTTATGTGTTTTCAATTGTTGTCCATTGTTAATATCCATAGTTTGTGCATAGTCTTGTGTTTAGTTCATTGTCATTAGTTTAACTCAAGCTTTAGTCTTAATCCCTTCTCTTGGGTTCAAACCTTACTTTCCTTTACTACTATTCTTAATTGCATAGTGTAGAGTTAAGTTTGGTTTATAAATATCTAATTTGGTAGTTTAATTCTAGTATTTAGCGACCTAGTAATTTATACCTACCAAATTTTGGCGCCGTTGCCGGGGAGGGGCAACATAGCTAAAAGCTTGAGTTTTGAATTTATATTTAGTTGTTTTTATATCCTTCTTGTTGTTAGAAGTAAGTGGTAGTTCTAATCCATTTTGTTTAGTGTAGAGGTTTATGCCTAGTTCCCAGCAAGGTGGTGAATTCACTCCAATTGAAGAAGACGCATTTGGAGCATATTCTTGGTTATTCACCAACTCTTGGTATCAACGACCTCCAAGGGGAGGACAATTCGAAGAAGAAACCTTTGAACCACTTTCGGTGGACTCCATTGAAGTAGAATACCCTCCAATGGCGAATGATACGAGAACTATTAGGGAGCTCCGGGCAAGGAATTATGACACTCAACCTCTTTGCATACCCTACCCACCCATGGGGGCTAATGCAAATTTTGAATTAAAAGGCTACTTCATCCACAACCTTACAAAGTTCCATGGACATGCGGGAGATGACCCAAATCACCATCTTTCAGAATTTCATATGATGTGTGAAGGGGCAATTCCCAATGGTGTCACGGAAGATCAATTTAAGTTGAGAGCCTTCCCATTTTAACTACAAGATGTGGCAAAAGATTGGTTGTTTTACCTTCAACCGGGTACAATCTGTACTTGGAAGGACATGAAAGCGGCTTTTCTTGAGAAATACTACCCCGACTCAAGACATAACCATGCAAATAAAGCCATCACTTCTCCGGAGCAAGATCCAAGTGAGAGCTTGTATGAGTATTGGGAGAGATTCAAGAAATTGGTTGCTCAATGTCCCTACCATGGTCTTAGTGATGATGACCTTTTGGTCAACTTTTGCGATGGTCTTACCCAACAATATCAAATCATGGTAAATTCCGCTACGGGTGGTGGGGTTGGCAACTATTCCGTGGCGGAGGCAAATGAGATCATAGAAAGGCTGGCCGCTAGAACAAGGAACTATGGAAGGGATCCAAGACTATTAACTCCATTGAGACACCTTCTTCTTCCAACAACAAGCTTGAGAAAACCGTGGATGAGCTAACAAGAATGGTATCTCAACTAGTGGGAAACAATCAAGGAGGAGCACAAGGGTCTAACTTGGAGTGCAACTATTGTCAAGGTCCACACCCAATGAAGACTTGCCCCATCATAGAGGAATAAGGGATAAGCAAGGAGAATGTGAGTGCCATGATGCATGGTTAATATAACTCTAGGAATCCCAATGGGGGGGGGGGGGGGGGTATTACAAGTATGATCGAGCGGCAACACTTACAACATTGGGTCAAGGGACAACCCCAACCTTTTTTGGGGAGGGGATACCTCAAGAAGCTTTCAAAATGGCCAATTCCATCACTTGAGGAACTCCAACTCACAAGGTCAAAGCACAAATTATCAAAGAAACAACAATCTTCAAGAAGAAAAAGGAGGATCCTTCCAATTTGGTAACCAAGGTAACCACAAAAATTTTCAAGGGGGAGGCTCCTCTTCTCAAGGAGATGAAGATTTATCTACCAAGGAGATGTTCAAGATGCTTATTAAAGGGCAAACCGAGACAATCAAGAGGTTTGATAAGATGGATGCGGATAAAATCTCAAGTGATGCAAGGGTGAAGAATCTTGAGATCCAACTTGGCCAACTTGCACAAGAAATGGCCAAGAACAATCAAAGGAACCCCGACTCAATCCCATCTACAACATACCCTCCAAAGGAAAATGCTAGTGTAATGACATTGAGGAAGGGGAGAACTCTAGAATCTCCTCCAAAGAAGAAGAGAAATCAAAGTCACATGAGAGGGTCATTAACATTGAAGAGCAAATTGAATAAGAGCTTGTGATTGAAAAAGAGAAAGGGACACCCTCAAGGGCCAATGGGAAAGAAGAGGTGAATCCTTTGAGCAAGGACAAAAGAAAGAAAGAAAGCACCAACACCAAAGATCAAGTTGAGGAGATCGAAAGAGAGTATGTTGAACCGGAGGTACCATTTCCTAGTGCCCTCACAAATCCCAAGAAGTTTGATAAAAACTCCGATCTTTATGAAAGTTTTAGGAATTGTAAGGTCAACATCCCTCTTTTTACTATCATTAAATTCGTCCCTAGGTATGCAAAGTTTCTCAAAGAACTTTGTACCCCTAAATGGAAGCCAAGGAAAGGATTGAAAGTGTCACGGTTAGTAGGCATGTCTCGGCAATTTTCAAACGAAATCTTCCTAAAACGTGTGATGATTCGGGCATGCTAACTATACCGTGCTCAATTGGAGGCAAAGCTTTTGCTAGAGCTATGCTAGACTCGGGGTCTTCTATTAATGTTATTCCTTACTCCGTTTATGAGACCTTAGAATTGCCTCCCTTGTCTAAGACCTATGTTGTGATCCAATTAGCGGACCGTTCTACGATTCACCCCAAAGGCCTTGTAGAAGATGTGCTAGTAGAGGTTGACAAGTTCATGTTTCCGGCTGACTTTTATGTTTTAGACATGGAACCGGACTCCAAGGCTACACCCCTTTTGCTAGGGAGGCCTTTCATGAGAACCTCTAAAACAAAGCTTGACATGTATGATGGAAATTTAACCATGGAATTTGAAGGAAAAATCGTGAGGTACAATGTGTATGAGACAATGAAAAAGACCGATGATTTGAGCTTTTGTTACTTTCTTGATGTAATTGAACCATTGACAAATCGAGCTTAACAATTGTGTCATAGGGACCCACTTGAAGTGGCCGATACTAATAATGTCGAGAAGGAATGTTTGCGGTTTTTGTTGTCTCATGATGTGCAGGAATGTATAGAAGCATTGGAGGAAGAAGAACCGTTAGAGGAAGCTAAGGAGGAAGAAGAAATAAAAGAAATTGAGGAGCAAATGTCGAGCAAGTGCGCAGCCTGCGCAACCACAGGGCGCAGCCTGCGCAGCTTCCAGCTCCGTGGAGGCTTGTTTTTCTTCCTCTCCTTATGATTAACAATCCAAATTCCTTCCCCTAGAGGCCTCCCTTGAAAGACCACTGTTGGAATATGTGTCCTCCGACAATAATGCGATCACAACTGTCGATCATGATGATCACATGTTTAAGTCTCATTTTAAGAATACATGTGGGAAGTAATATTTTACACAATGTCCACACATATCGGTAATGATTAGCTGACTAGAGTTTGACATTACTATCGTGCGACGGTGGTGATCAGTTGATCCCCTTAGGTCATACCTAAAGGGTAACACTCTTAATTGAATATTTAATTGGTCGTATGACGATACGAGTCAATTAAATTGCTTAAAATTGACGGACGATTTTGGGAGTAATATTTACGTGTCTCATTTTAATCTGATTAAATTAGACACGGTCTAAGTAATCGAATTGTTTTATTGCTTAGATGAAATTATTGTTTACGGAAACAATTGAACTGAATGAATAATTTATTATAAATACAAGATGTTGTAATTTATAATTGGTAAAGTGTTTTGGTACAAGTAATTGTGAATTACTAAGTAAATTTTGTACATGACGTATTTTATTAATACGTTGATTTTTAATACGTTAAAAATACATGACATTTTTACATGACTTGTGACATGTGACAAATTGACAAATTGGCAAAGATAAAATGGAATCCATTTTATCCAATATAGACCGAAATATGGGAGGGAGTATAATGTTTAATTTGTGTTAAATTATTAAGTGGAGAGGATAATGATGATAACTAGCTTATAGCCATGCAAGCCTAGTTTTTTCTTGAGAAGAATAACTTGCCCATGCATTGGCTCACCTCTCCTCTCCGCTCCTCTCCTCTCTCCCCACCGGTTTTCCAAGTACAACATAGAGAGTTTTTTTTTCTCTATCATTATTCATTCATATTTTTACAATAATATTTCTATTGTGAGAAATAAAAACTCTCTACATATCTTATTAAAATTAGAGAGACAAAATCTCCAAAAATCCTCCCTACTCTTGACCGAATTAGCAAGAGTACCAACAATATTTTGGGTCAATTTTATTAAGATTAATATTGTTCTAGTATAAATAATATTAGTCTTTTAGGAGGTTATCTTAGGTATTATTCCTTGGGAGGGATTCTATACTTGAATACTTTGTTCATCCAATATTTGGAGAGCTCAAGAACAAGTGAGTAGGCGAACTCACTTGTGCCCAATAATCCGAAATTTCCAATGTAAGAATGATGATTTCTTCTCTATATTTAGTTATGTTTGCATGCATAAGATCTAATTAATTTTATGACTAAATTAAATTTGAAACATATATGAATATGTTGAGTATAATGAGATATAGATTTCCAACAAGCGGTATCATGAGCCTTAGGTTGTTTGCATGCAAATCGGTTATAGTTTTTCCGAGTTATACGATTAACATATAAAACTTATAAATTTGTGTTTATTATGATATATCACGAAATCAATTATGCATGTTAAAGTTTCTGGTCCTAAAATATATTTAGGATATTTTGGTTAATTTATGGATTTTTATTGTTCATTTTATATAATAATGGCATTAAAATGTGATTTTATGATAAAAATGTCATTTTTGGACTAAAATTAGCTAAACTTCGTTTTTTCCAGTGATTTTTGGATATGTTTTTAAATGTATTATATTTTTATGACCTGTAAATTTTCATAATTTTATGAGTTCATATGCTCGAAATATGGATTTTTCATGATAAATATCGAATTTAAATGAAAAATAGGTTAATATGAGTAATATTGCGATTATGGTCATAGAAATTTAGTATGTTGTCACATGGAATTTTAAAAGATGTGTGTAAAATAATTGGCTATAATGAAGTCCTTATGCATGATTTATGAATTTTTGATGAAAAATAACATAAATAGTGACTTTAATTAGTATAAATTGCTAAAACATACTTCATGACTAAGGAAAAACGTCACATGTTGCATTTTATCACCTATTTCAGATCTAAAAGTGAATAGTTAATGAAAATAATTTTTCTCATATTTTTATGGTAATTATTGTTAAATCCGATAAACCGCAACATTGTTTTTCCTAGATGAATTTCTAAATTTTTAACCTAAGTTTTTGAACATTATGAGTGTCATGGTATTTTTCCAGAATGTTCATGAGTTTAAAATTTCAAATTTCAAATTTTTTTGAAATTTTTTTGATTTTTTTTGAAGTTTATGACTTTATTTTGTAATTTTGAGTCCATTTATGAACAATTTTAAGAAATATAAGTTAATTATTGTCAAATAGTTAGTGGAGATTAATTTTGAGTCCTTAGTTGGTTAGGGTAATTAACTTCTACATAAATATGAATTTATGTAATAATAGTGATTTTAAAAGGTTAAATCACGCAAATCCGTAAAAACCGATTAATATACGATATTGGCTCCTTAAAGGCGATTTACCATAAAATTGGGCATGTTCATACATATTATAATGCTGCATTTTATTTATGATTGTCATAATTTTATTTTATGTAATTTTTGAATTATGTAATTTTACTTAGTATGGCCTTAGTTTTTAATTGGTATTACCCAAAATGTATGGGAATATCGATTCGGTTGTAATTTATTGTGATCTCGTATCACCGTTTTGTAATTTAATAGATTTATTTTTGTAACACCCCCATTTATTCAGGAGCCTTTAGCTAGACATTTCCAAATAAATAGGACTGTTACCATCTCGGTTGCCCGAGGTAAATGATACAAATTAAAACAAACCAAAGTACTTTAATAACTTTAACTGAAATAATGGTTTTATTACATTGCCAACCGATTAAATTTAAACCTTAACATTACAATATACTACGCAATGAATATACATAAATAAAGTTGTATAAGTCAACTAAGTGATCTAGACAACAACTATGGTCCAAGTCGAGCTCGCGTCCAATGCTCCCAAGTCGCCTAATCTTTAGTACTCAAATCTGCTCCCATTATGGTTCATCACAGTGTTCACGAATACACCACAACCATGAGGTTGAGTAGGATAAAATACATTAAAACAACCAATCTCTCACAACTGTCAATATTCCAATCTCAACTGTTCACATGTCACATCTCGACATCAACTATCCACGTTATCCACCAGAGACTAAGCCTGGGGCAGTCCAAATACTCACACACGTTATCCACCAGAGACAAAGCATGGGGCCTTCCAATTAATCACACACGTTATCCACCAGAGACTAAGCCAGGGGCCCAATCACCACTCACATTATCCACCACAGACTAAGCCTGGGGCAATCCAATTCTCATAAACCATTCCACAATATAATCGTATAAAATATACACAACTCCAACAATTAAAAAAGTTAATCACTCAATTAGCTTAATTAAATAAGCAATCATACACCAATCATCCTTTCAATACATTCACGTATTAAACACGCAAACCAGATATAGTTGAGTAGATTATCCTACCTTTTCAGCAATACTCTCCGCGCACAAGTCACACAATAATTAGAAATTGCTCCTCTACAATTCGAATCCTACAATTATAATACATATAGATAGGTAAGTTAGCTAACTCATTTAATTAATAGCCTAGTTAACTCCCTTAATTTAACAAAGTGCCCACATCCATCCATTAAAGCTAACTTTAATTGGTCAACCCACTAATGTTAGTTACTTAGTATATTACCCATGTTTTACGTCTAAGTTGTTTCATGGTTACCACAATACACAACCCCCGACATTCTTAGTCTAGAACACGCAAGGCTCTCTATCGGACTCCCAAACACCACGAACACATGACAACTAAGCAGACTCGAGTAATACCGGACACTCGAACACCACCACCGTTTGCACTACACCACCCGACTCCATCTCTATCCTCACACACAAACCACGCCCCTTGTGAAATTCAAGCGACATAGTACTAAGGCATTGCCGCGACGGCGACGAAACTGACTGAACCAACTACCATTACATGGCCTGACAATACACTGACTCGAGGTATTAATATCGTATCATAAACCGACCCATAGATGACACATGAACTCAACGTATCCTCGGCCGAAACCGCTCCAAAACAGAGCAGGCCTGTTCCTACTGTCCAGCACCATTCACGACTCCAACTAACCTTAAAATAACTCTAAAGGACGTCCCAAATCACTACCCTACGATCACCCCTTGACCCATCATCAAAGCTCCTTCAACTAACGTCAAAATCGACTCAAACAAGCCTGAGACCGAGGTACATGTACTACTACTGCCCAGCCATCATCGTGGCCCTTAAACGTTCATAAATCACCATCTAACGTCCCACAGTCACGACCACCAAAATTACCCATAATATTTAGACGGTGACATTGCTATTAATTCCGACTATAAACGACTCAATAACCATGAACGAATTGAAGGGAATAACAGATATTACCTCGGTTAATAGGACGGTAAGACAGTGAGGACGGTGGGTTAAGACGGCGTGCTCGGCAAAGACCTTCTCTTATTTACTCGATCTCGCGGCCAATCGCTCTTCCTCTATCTCCCCCTCTCTTTTCTTTTCTTTTTCCAATCAGCTGAATATGGAAGGGCTATTATTTACTATATATAATATATATGGGTGGGTGGGACCACAAGATTTATTACTATATTTATGTTTATTAGGTGTAGTATACAAGTATTATTAGGTGTAGACGTGTAGTATACAAGTACCAATTAGATTAACATATTACTATATAACCACTACCGCGTAATACTAATAAAACGTTTATTAAAATAATTAATTATTTCAAAAGTTTGGGTTATTACAGTCTTTCCTCCTTAAAATGAACTTCGTCCCGAAGTTCACCCAAAAATGCTACACAAAAGCCTCGTGAAACCATCAACACATCTGAATGCAATTTCAACTCACGATCGTTGCAACACAATTAACTTTATTAATCATTATCAAACCATATCATTCTTATCAAAATACGAAAATGTATCACAAAATAAACTTAAAACATGAGGTGTCACATTCTACCCCCCTAAAAATAAATTTCGTCCCGAAGTTTCGGAACTACTACTACTTTATTAAAACTACTAACAACATAAATATTTATAAGAGTCTAATTCTCTCAAATAAACTAATTACCCTTCTCCCCAATCATTTGTATTGTACCAGCTGTTCCAAATGTCTTCCCACCATTACTCTTATCACCTCCATTGCCTTGCCTATTGTTGTAGCTCCTCTGGGTACTCCATTGCCCTGCATTTCTATTGCTCCCTGCACTCTGTACTGGAGTTTGGTAGTTCCTTTGGTTTTGACTCCCATAACCTCCATTTCCATTGCCACCTCCTTGCTTGCCCAAATTTACTCTACAATATATGATCTTATGGCCCAATTTACCACACCTGAAACAGCTACCCACAAAATCCCTATTAGCCACCGACCGACCATTAATTCCACGGCTCACTCCTCCCATCGGTGCACTATTAGCAAAGTAAGAGTAATATTGGTTAGAATTTTGTTTCTTACTCCCCGCATTCTCACTAGAAGGCTCAACCTTTCCCTTCTCACTCTTTTCCTTCTTCTCCTCCTTCTCCCTCCTCTCTTCCTTTAACATATCTGCAATCCTCTCTGCGTGCCCAGCTCGTTGATAAACATCATCCATGGTACTTGGTTGACCAGCTGCAAGCCTCTTCTTAATAGTGGTTGTTAATCCCTTTTCAAATCTGAGTGCCAACATCTCATCACTAAAATTCAAATCAGCTACATATTCTGACAATTCCATAAACCTGTTATAATAAGTCTCTACTGTCATCTCCTCAGTCATCTTGAAAGAATCAAATTCAGCTCTCATCTTACTCCTAATATGTTCTGGTACAAATACAGCTCTCATATTCTCCTTGAAACTCTTCAAAGTGATAAAAGATTCATCACTCTCCCTCCAAGCTTCCCTTATTACCTCCTTACTACGATTCCACCATAAACCCGCTTTTCCCCTCAAATAATAAGCAGCTTGGTCTACTTGAAACTCCGGAGGACAACCCAACAACTCAAAAAGGTTGTCAAACTCCCTATGCCAATCCCCAAGTAAAGATGGTTCACCTAATCCGTCATATTTCGTCGGGTTGTGCCTTGCGATACTAGCGCTCATCTTTGCTGGATCCTGAACCGACCCCTTAGCCTTCAGTGCCACGGTCAAAGCCTCATTCATAGATATCAAACGGTCAATCTCCTCTTGGGACATGGTAGAGGGTGTAGGTGTAGATCTCTTTTGAGGCATGGTTCTATAAAAGTAAAACAAGACGACATAAGTTTCTACCCGAGAAAAGATGGCTTAACATTTTTAAATATTCTATACTTACAAAGATAAGGTGTGGTCAATTCCATCCTTTTTATAACCCTTTATTAGGTCTTTCTATGATCACTCCTACCCCTCAACTATCACAGGTTAACGAATTATAAGACATTTATATTAATCTTTTGGAAAGACTCGCGTTTTTGGAAATCAAAGTCAAGCTGTAACTTTCAAAATTCACCATTAATTAACCATTACATCCCACGTTGAGTTTTTATATTTTCCAGAGAATATAAAGAGTTTTTAAAGCATGAGAAAAAGAATCAAGTCCAAATCTCGAATAATCAATTTATAAAGATTTTTACCATTCAGTGGGTCGAAACAAAACTGACCAGCAAAAAGTCAAAACTTTTAGGTCAACTTGTAAAAATCACTATTAATTGTTAAAAATTCACCTTACAACGTGGATTATCAATTTGAAAACATATTTGAGTCCTTTAAATATTGGAGTTGGAATTAGGTAAAAATCTTAAGTACAAGGTAAATGAGAGATTTTACAAAATCGTTTGTCGAAAACTTAACTGTACAGGAATATTCGACCACTGTCCACTAAAACATTTATTTCTCCCAACCCATAAAACTTTTAAACATGAGACCAACGGCATTGGTAAGCTAACCCACTGAGTTATCACTCATAAAAATATCAACCTTGTATGATAAACGGAGGTGAAATGGAAACTAAATCAAATAGGGGTAAAATTTGACGAAATAAAGTTCTGCTCTAGGTTCCTTTTTACTAGGTCACAAGCCCTTATTAACACCCTCCTACTTCTATATCAACACAATTTGGTCAATAAACATTCACACACGACTAGTATATACTCTAAAGCATTCATATCACAAGCTTGATCATTTCATAATATATTTTAAATAACATGGCTTTGGGATTCACACAACCGCATATCACTAGACATGATACTACTATCACACAACATCCAACCACATAATCAATATCAATTTGTAATAACTTTCATGCTTATGATCAAAAAAATTCAACATCACATCATTATTTTATCCATCCCGTCCTCCTTAAAATCAAGGTTACATCCTGTAACATTGGTCATCAACAATACACATCAAATCAATAAAAACAATACACCTTCAAGTCAACAATGACTCCTAAGAAAATAAATAACATTCATTTTAAATTTACCCCACTCTTCAATATCTCTCAAGGTAACCGGTTCAAAACTGGAAGGGCCGGGGTTCGGAGTGAGGGTACCTTCTCATCCTAAGCCAAAAAGGGCTCCTAACAGTTTCTACCCGGGTTCATTTTATTAGACACATCCTATATTCATTATTAACTTCATTGGTTAGGCCTGAGGATCGTTTTGCTCTGATACCACTTTGTAACACCCCCATTTATTCAGGAGCCTTTAGCTAGACATTTCCAAATAAATAGGACTGTTACCATCTCGGTTGCCCGAGGTAAATGATACAAATTAAAACAAACCAAAGTACTTTAATAACTTTAACTGAAATAATGGTTTTATTACATTGCCAACCGATTAAATTTAAACCTTAACATTACAATATACTACGCAGCGGAATATACATAAATAAAGTTGTATAAGTCAACTAAGTGATCTAGACAACAACTATGGTCCAAATCGAGCTCGCGTCCCAATGCTCCCAAGTCAGCTAATCTTTAGTACCTGTCAAATCTGCTCCCCATTATGGTTCATCACAGGTGTTCACGAATACACTATCAACCACGAGGTTGAGTAGGATAAAATACATTAAAACAACCAATCTCTCAAATCACAATATTCCAATCTCAACTGCTCACATGTCACATCTCGACATCAACTATCCACGTTATCCACCGAGACTAAGCCTGGGGCGCCCAAATACTCACACACGTTATCCACCAGAGACAAAGCATGGGGCCTTCCAATTAATCACACACGTTATCCACCAGAGACTAAGCCTGGGGCAGTCCAATCACCACTCACATTATCCACCACAGACTAAGCCTGGGGCAATCCAATTCTCATAAACCATTCCACAATATAATCGTATAAAATATACACAACTCCAACAATTAACAAAGTTAATCACTCAATTAGCTTAATTAAATAAGCAATCATACACCAATCATCCTTTCAATACATTCACGTATTAAACACGCAAACCAGATATAGTTGAGTAGATTATCCTACCTTTTCAGCAATACTCTCCGCGCACAAGTCACACAATAATTAGAAATTGCTCCTCTACAATTCGAATCCTACAATTATAATACATATAGATAGGTAAGTTAGCTAACTCATTTAATTAATAGCCTAGTTAACTCCCTTAATTTAACAAAGTGCCCACATCCATCCATTAAAGCTAACTTTAATTGGTCAACCCACTAATGTTAGTTACTTAGTATATTACCCATGTTTTACGTCTAAGTTGCTTCATGGTTACCACAATACACAACCCCCGACATTCTTAGTCTAGAACACGCAAGGCTCACTATCGGACTCCCAAACACCACGAACACATGACAACTAAGCAGGCCCGAGTAATACCGGACACTCGAACACCACCACCGTTTGCACTACAACACCCGACTCCATCTCTATCCTCACGCACAAACCACGCCCCTTGTGAAATTCAAGCGACATAGTACTAAGGCATTGCCGCGACGGCGACGAAACTGACTGAACCAACTACCATTACATGGCCTGACAATACACTGACTCGAGGTATTAATATCGTATCATAAACCGACCCATAGATGACACATGAACTCAACGTATCCTCGGCCGAAACCGCTCCAAAACAGAGCAGGCCTGTTCCTACTGTCCAGCACCATTCACTACTCCAACTAACCTTAAAATAACTCTAAAGGACGTCCCAAATCACTACCCTACGATCACCTCTTGACCCATCATCAAAGCTCCTTCAACTAACGTCAAAATCGACTCAAACGAGCCTGAGACCGAGGTACATGTACTACTACTGCCCAGCCATCATCGTGGCCCTTAAACGTTCATAAATCACCATCTAACGTCCCACAGTCACGACCACCAAAATTACCCATAATATTTAGACGGTGACATTGCTATTAATTCCGACTATAAACGACTCAATAACCATGAACGAATTGAAGGGAATAACAGATATTACCTCGGTTAATAGGACGGTAAGACAGTGAGGACGGTGGGTTAAGACGGCGTGCTCGGCAAAGACCTTCTCTTATTTACTCGATCTCGCGGCCAATCGCTCTTCCTCTATCTCCCCCTCCCTTTTCTTTTCTTTT
Source organism: Silene latifolia (assembly GCF_048544455.1). Taxonomy (NCBI): domain Eukaryota; kingdom Viridiplantae; phylum Streptophyta; class Magnoliopsida; order Caryophyllales; family Caryophyllaceae; genus Silene; species Silene latifolia. Next base: position 125,754,352 of record NC_133537.1, on the reverse strand, counting down.
TCCAATCAGCCGAATATGGAAGGGCTATTATTTACTATATATAATATATATGGGTGGGTGGGACCACAAGATTTATTACTATATTTATGTTTATTAGGTGTAGTATACAAGTATTATTAGGTGTAGACGTGTAGTATACAAGTACCAATTAGATTAACATATTACTATATAACCACTACCGCGTAATACTAATAAAACGTTTATTCAAATAATTAATTATTTCAAAAGTTTGGGTTATTACAATTTTATTTTAATTATAAATGTATAATAGGAAATTATGTAATTTGTTATATCATTTATTTATTCCGGAGATCCTTGAAGACGGTGTCACTCGAGAAGGCGATCCATTGAAGACGGTGTTACCTCGAGATGCGTGCCAAAACCGAAGTTCAAGGGACCAATGGAGTTGGTTTCCGAATATGTAATAATTAATTAGATTTTCTATTTTAGAAAGGCCATACTAGGATTTAGATTTATGCTTTGCATTTTATTTATATGTTGCATGCATCGCTAAATCGCCATAACTAAAACAAGCATTATCATTTTAATCGAGTTTATCGACCGTGTCAATTACAATTATCATAGTTCACCGCTTTAGTTCACTTAAAACGTGATAGATAATAAATTGACATGACCTCTCGCTAAAAATAAACAATTGAGACTTAGCATTACCAAAAAGTAGAAACCATGAAAACCTATTTCGTGAGGGAGTGCACTCGGCCACACCGGGGTACAAACCTTGTTACGTAGGGGAAGTGGGTGATAAATGTCTATCCACCGAATTCATGTTGATGAGGGTTTCATCAGCCACACCGTGCCCAAGTTAATGTGAGTTTGGATCATGGACACGTTTATTCGAAATTTGTATTGAGCTCAACGGAAGTATTCGTGACCGTAGTCGCATGTGTTCTGGGCTATAGATAAATATTAGAGTAATTTTATCGACCAAGAGTTCTAAAAGTAGAATCGACTAAAGCGTTAATCCGCCGAGTTATATTGATAAGGGTTTCATCGGCCACACCGTGCCCAAGTTAATATGAATTTGGATCTTGGAATCATTTATAATAGTTGGGTAGAGGTCACTATGTAAATGCTTTACTTGTTATTTACAAGTATTAATAAAACGATAGATGTTGAGTTTTCCACTATTCCGTTATCATATTGTTCTATTTCTTTACCGCAATTCATATACGATATCATTTCGATTTTTGATTCAAATCTCCATTAAAACATCGTAACTAAAGACAAACATGAAATTTCTTCTAAAACCTCGAATTATCCATTATAAGGATCTCTTGTGAAGAGTATAGATAAAAGTTATTCGTGACCAAAAGGGTTTTTGATTCTTGACTAACATATCTACTTACAATGAATTGTTTCTCATATGCTGAATTGAGTTAAGTACTTTGAAACATTAAATCATTTTGGTAACTAGATTTGTTGGAAATAAAAATTGACCAAAATACCGCAACCACTTCAATGAAAGTTTTAAGACTAAAACAATTGAATTGAAGAGTAGTCTTCATAAGATTCAACTTTGCTTCTCTAAAGTAAAGATTCATTGAATTGAGTGGGAGCATTCTCTTAAACCGTTAAGAAAAGGATAAGGTTTTTAAGAAGTAAAAATAGAATGTAATTGATACAAGGTAATGTTAAAAGTAAAGTTATTGAGAATAACGATACTAAACCTATCAATCCCGACCGATATAATTTCCATTGTCTTAATTGTTGGACGATAGAAAGGAAATTACCCCAAATTATTGAAGAATCAACAAGTTAGTTGTGGGACATCTAATGGGACCTTCTTCTTTAAATGTTTATTTGATTAACATAAATTTTGCTAGTACTACTTCAATCATATTAGAAACCAGTGGAGGTTTTCATCATTGTATTCGACACATAAGATGATTATAATATGACGACTAGCATCAAATAATGTCGAGAGATAGAGTCATTGTGTAATCAATCTAGTTTAGGGTTTATAGTTGTACTTAATTATGACTATTAAGTGCATAAAACTCTAAATAAGAATATAAACTTGTTAAGATACAAAAGAGGTTTCACTTTTGTGACCCTATACAACATGATTTGATTTATGGCTAGCCCATTATCAAGGTGATTATATTCTAAACCAAACTAGAATGATATATCATGTAGATAATGCAAGACTCAAATTGGTAACCTAAGATTGAACATTAGATTCTGGAATGATGAACGCAAAGAGTTATTGAGTACTCTTAAAACCATTACATTGTTAATCTTATGGTATATGCGTATCTTGTATTCAAAACAAGATGTCTCGTGCCTTTTGGTTGAAAAGGAGATCGAGGTTGTAAATCATTGATCCAAAATAGGTTGATCATTTTCTTTTACCAACGATTTAAGTTGACGCTAATGTGTTCACTTAATAAGGTAAATAGAGAAATCTTTGAAGAAGTTCAAAGAGTTCAAGGAATCACGATTTAGTCGTGATGGGATTATCAAGTGAAGACTTTGATGCAAGCCAAATAAAATGTGATATAGTATCACAAATTAATCTCTCTTAGCACACATTATGGGATAATGTGTGGTTGGATAAAGAAATCAAACGCTATTCGATATGGTTTGGACTTCGATCAAGTTACTTTGAGTTACTTGATCCTTTTGGGGATTTTATCATTTTGTCTAAATTATTTTTCCACTAAATCTAAAACGAATCATATGAGATATGAAATGGTAGGGTACCATGGTTGTAAGTTTTCAAAAGAAATAAATGCTCATTTTTCCTTATTATAATCACGAGTACAACGGGTTTGTGGATCGTGAAGCTGTCTTTCTAAAATACAAGTTTATTTCTAGAAGACAGAGTGGGAGAAATTATTCAAAGAGCCACAAATAATGTTAATGTTATGTCACAAGAAACTGGTCTTTCTTGGCTACATGAGACGTTTTGTGTAAAACGTTGTTTCTTCAAAACCTAGGAGGTTAAAGTCGTCACTTGTTGAAGATGATGAATTCATGTTACTTTTAAGAAAGTAAAGAGCTTACAACTTACAATGAAATTGTTTGATTCAAGTTGATTATTTCTGGAATGTAATAACATATGACTTACATGAGAGTGTTTAAGTCACAACTCAATACAAGGCTTAGAGCCATGAAAATCCGAAATAAAAGGCTTGATTAGTGACAAAGGGTTTTGCACTAATAAAGTGAGATTTCAAAGCTTGATTGGTTGCAAAGGGTTTTGCACTAGTTGAAATGCTTAAGTCTATTTGGATTTTCTTAGGAACTGTGTTTCATTATGAGATATATATAGTGAGTGAATCTAAAACCCACTTCTTCATTGAAGGAATGTATTCGATACATGTTATGAGTTTTGTAGATTCTTACAATCCTAAGATAATGTGAAACTTAAGAGAGGGTCTTAAGTAGGACATCAATGAGTTAGAATCAATGTTTTAATCATGTTATAAAACCTTTCTCGATAAGTCGAGAAGTTGTGTTTATACATGAGGTTTAGTGGGAGTTACGGAAATTTTAATTAGTCTTATATGTGGATGACATATTGATCATTGGGAATGATTTAAGACTTTTGGAGTATTATAGTACATCTTTAATATCCGGATTTATGGAGATAAATCTACATGATATTAATGTCAAATAAGGAGTCTTATGTTGATAAGATTCATGACTAGTTCAATCGAATTGAACACATTTGATTGATTCCATTTGCTTCCGCTGCCGAATCAATTAAATAGGAAATGATGTATAACACTTCATATACTTTGAGTATGATGAATTGTTTCAAATCGAATTTAAGTAATAGTTACCAAGTAAGCCATGAAGATTACCCTTAAGTGCTTGCAGAAGCATTAAGGATGTAATGCAAAGTGTTTTTTGATGCAATTTTGTGTAAGGGTGTTACACAAGTGACAATTGACAATTGAGATTGCGCATGGTTTCCGACAAAACCATAATCAAAACATATTAGGATGGTTAAGATACCATTGTGGCTATGTTATTTAAGAAATAGATTTTCTAGAATCGTTCTAGGCAATAAAGAACAATGAGAAATATTTACAACGGAAATTGAGTACACTTGCAATCATGGGATGTGCAAGAGGGATGAGTCCCGTACACTGTGAAAACAGTGGGAGCTATTTTAAGGCAAGAAAGCCTATGTCTAGATTGGATCTAGACACGTACTCAGAAAGTTTTATAATGCAAATGTATACATTACAAAAGGAAAACAAGTATGTACCAAGGTTGAGCAGGGAGTTGCTAAGACCTACTTACAATGCCTATTCATAGGCTTAACATGATGAGTCATGTCATTTCAATTGAATTGAGATGAACAACTACATACAAGATCTAAATTGGATTATAGAATATGAAGTAGTAATCAAGTATTGACTACTCATATGATAATCACATTTGTCGTTCGAGTTTTTAAATCTAAAAACTCCTTTTATACCTTGTTACATCCAAACGGGTTGTGGAGACAATATTGAACCCCGTTAAAGTGAACCCGGATTAACATGGTATTCGACCATAGTCACTTGTATAAGGTGACGTCTCGAAGTGACTAGAGTGTGATACGATTGATGGCAAGTTCAAGTGCCATAGAGTCATGTGAGATGACTAGTCGATCATATAGGCAGACTGTTAGGAACACTTTGTCGGGCCTTATGACCGCTTATAGAGTTCTGGCAAATTTATATAGCCTGGTCGTGGCGAGAGCTACTATAGTATTCTAATGAGTCGATTCTTTTGACTAAAGACTATTCGCCTAAGATGGCACAGTTTCAGATTAACTTTGATTTGTGTTACTACGACCTTCGTAAATGGGGTCAAATGTGCATATTTTGGGTTATGATGGTTGTGGCTAGTCGAAGGGAATAAGTGCAATAGGAATTGTCCACCCCTTTTCAGGGTTATAACAATATCTCAGGGCCACTCGAGGAGTAATGAACTGGAAATGCGTGGCCACGCTCGGAAGGTATCCATGGTGGATAAATTCCGGTCAATCAGTTATTCTCCAGATCGAGGAAACCACTCTTGATATGATCACTTGCAAGTACGACCTGAAAGACACCTTGCATTGAGTGAGAGATAGTAATAGGAAAAGAGAATTGGTGACGTACACTTGTCGAGGACAAGTGGGAGATTGTTGGAATATGTGTCCTCCGACAATAATGCGATCACAACTGTCGATCATGATGATCACATGTTTAAGTCTCATTTTAAGAATACATGTGGGAAGTAATATTTTACCACAACTGTCCACACATATCGGTAATGATTGGCTGATTAGAGTTTGACATTACTGTCGTGCGACGGTGGTGATCAGTTGATCCCCTTAGGTCATACCTAAAGGGTAACACTCTTAATTGAATATTTAATTGGTCGTATGATGATACGAGTCAATTAAATTGTTTAAAATTGACGGATGATTTTGGGAGTAATATTTACGTGTCTCGTTTTAATCTGATTAAATTAGACACGGTCTAAGTAATCGAATTGTTTTATTGCTTAGATGAAATTATTGTTTACGGAAACAATTGAACTGAATGAATAATTTATTATAAATACAAGGTGTTGTAATTTATAATTGGTAAAGTGTTTTGGTACAAGTAATTGTGAATTACTAAGTCGATTTTGTACATGACGTATTTTATTAATATGTTGATTTTTAATACGTTAAAAATACATGACATTTTTACATGACTTGTGACATGTGACAAATTGACAAAGATAAAATGGAATCCATTTTATCCAATATAGACCGAAATATGGGAGGGAGTATAATGTTTAATTTGTGTTAAATTATTAAGTGGAGAGCATAATGATGATAACTAGCTTATAGCCATGCAAGCCTAGTTTTTTCTTGAGAAGAATAACTTGCCCATGCATTGGCTCACCTCTCCTGTCCTCTCCTCTCTCCCCGGTTTTCCAAGTACAACATAGAGAGTTTTTTTTTTCTCTATCATTATTCATTCATATTTTTACAATAATATTTCTAGTGTGAGAAATAAAAACTCTCTACATATCTTATTAAAATTAGAGAGACAAAATCTCCAAAAATCCTCCCTACTTTTGACCGTATTAGCAAGAGTACCAACAATATTTTGGGTCAATTTTATTAAGATTAAAATTGTTCTAGTATTAATAATATTAGTCTTTTAGGAGGTTATCTTGGGTATTATTCCTTGGGAGGGATTCTATACTTGAATCCTTTGTTCATCCAATATTTGGTGAGCTCAAGAACAAGTGAGTAAGAGAACTCACTTGTGCCCAATAATCCGAAATTTCCAATGTAAGAATGATGATTTTTTTCTCTATATTTAGTTATGTTTGCATGCATAAGATCTAATTAATTTTATGACTAAATTAAATTTGAAACATATATGAATATGTTGAGTATAATGAGATATAGATTTCCAACAACCACTCCCCTCCATTATAAAACCACCCACACCCAATCTAAAACCACTTCCCGACCACTTGAAGTATATTTTTCTTGGGGAAAACAACACCCTCCCCCTCATAATCTCAAACCAACTTGAGGGTGACCAAGAGAAGAGGTTGGTGGATGTATTGCAAAAATACAAGGGAGCTTTTGGGTGGAGCATTGTGGATCTTAAGGGGATGAGCCCAAGCATATGCATGCACAAGATCCGGTTGGAGGGAGAACCAAAGCTGGTTAGGCAACCCCAAAGGAAATTGAACCCGCCAATGATGGAAGTCGTGAAAGAATAGATAATCAAACTACTCCAAATTGGAATCATCTATCCCATTAGCGATTCTCAATGGGTAAGCCCTACTCAATGTGTACCGAAAAAGGGTGGGGTGACGTAATCGAAGGCAAAGAGGGAGCTTTAATTCCTACTCGGATTCAAACCGGGTGGAGAGTTTGCATCGATCATCGCCGCCTTAATTCCGTGACATTTAAAGATCATTTCCCCTTACCCTTTCTAGATCAAATGCTAGAGAGGCTAGGGGGAAAAGAATTCTACTGTTTTTTGGACGGGTACTCCGGTTATTTTCAAATCCCCATACACCCGGAGGATCAATCAAAAACAACATTTACTTGCCCTTTTGGTACTTATGCTTACCGCCGCATGCCTTTTTGATTGTGCAATGCCCCTGGCACATTCCAACAGTGTATGATGAGCATCTTTTCGGACTATGTGGAGCAAATTTTAGAAGTCTTCATGGATGACTTCAACATCCATGGGGACTCATTTGAATCGTGTCTAGACCACCTCGCTATGGTCCTATCACGGTGCATAGACTCTCACCTCATTTTAAATTCTGAAAAGTGACACTTAATGGTGAGTAGCGGGATCGTGTTTGGACATATAGTGTCGCGAAGAGGGATTGAGGTGGATACGGCTAAGGTGGATGTGATTAAAACCTTGCCGTATCCATCTAATACTCGAGACGTGAGGTCGTTCTTGGGACACGCGGGCTTTTACCAAAAATTTATTAAAGACTTTTCCAAGATTACGTACCCCTTGTGCAAGCTTTTGCACAAGGATGTGGAGTTTGTTTTTTATGATGCTTGTAGGGTGGCATTCAATTCTTTGAAACAAAGGCTTGTGACGGCCCCAATAATTCAAGCTCCAAAATAGGACCTTCCCTTCGAAATCATGACGGACGCTAGTGATTATGCCCTAGGCGCGGTTTTAGGCCAAAGGGAGGGGAAGGTAGCCCATGTGATTCAATATGCTTCTTTTCTATTAAATGATGCTCAACGAAACTACACCACCACAGAAAAGGAGTTCTTGGCGGTGGTGTATGCCATTGAAAAATTGCGAGCTTATCTCTTGGGTGCTAAAGTCTTTATTTATACCGATCACAAATCCATAAGGCAACTCGTGGACAAGAAGGACACCAAGGCAAGGTTAATGAGGCGGGTTCTCTTATTGAGCGAGTTTGACATCAAGCTCAAAGATAAGCAAGGGAGTGCCAATGTGGTAGCCGACCATTTGAGTAGGCTTCACATTAATGAGGATCTAGTGAAGACTATCGGAGTAGTGGATGGTAGCTTACCACATGAATCTTTATATGCTATGAAAGTCGTTGAGCCGTGGTATGCTAACCTTGTCAACTACATGGTGACAAGGAAGTTTCCCACATCCTTATCTTCTAGCCAACGCCACAAGTTGAGGAGTATCTCCCGCTACTTCATATGGGATGACCTCTACTTTTGGAAAATGTGCCAAGACAATATTATCCACCGTTGCATTCCGGATGTGGAAATCCCCTCAATCCTCCAACATTGCCATGAGTACGCTTGTGGAGGGCACTTTGGTCCTCAAAGGACCGCCCGAAATATCTTGGAATGTGGTTTCTATTGGCCTAGTATTTTTCGGGATGCCCAAGCTTATGTGAAGACTTGTGATCGGTGTCAAATATGTGGAAACATTTCTCGACGGCACGAGATGCCCCAACAACCAATACTTTTTTGTGAAGTATTTGATGTTTGGGGGATCGACTTTATGGGTCCCTTTCCGAATTCAAGCGGGTTCCTTTACATCTTGCTTGCCGTTGACTATGTCTTAAAGTGGGTGGAGGCAATCCGCACAAGAGTTGATGATACCAAGACCGTGTCTAGCTTCATTCAATGTATATCTTCTCAAGATTTTGTTACCCTAAGACTATAATAAGTGATCGGGGGACGCATTTTTGCAACCGGGTTATTCAAGGATTATTGAAGAAATATGGTGTCCTCCACAAGGTCTCCACCGCTTATCACACTCAAACTAATGGGCAAGCGGAATTATCTAATCGTGAGATTAAAGGAATCCTTGAGAAGACGGTGAACCCGGACCGAAAGGATTGGAGCAAACGGTTGGACGATGCATTATGGGCGTACCGCACGGCCTATAAGACTCCTATTGGCATGTCTCCATATCGTCTCATATATGGGAAAACATGCCATTTATCGGTGGAAGTTGAACATAAAGCTTATTAGGCCATCAAAACCTTTAATCAAAATGTGTATGAAGCGGGATTGCGTCGAAAGTTGCAAATTCAAGAGATGGAGGAACTCCGGTTGGATTCCTATGACAACGCCGTAATTTACAAGGAAAAAGCTAGAGTGTGGCATGACAAGATGATAGCTCGGAGGAGTTTCAAGGAAGAAGACAAGGTTCTTGTATTTCAAAATCCGTTTAAGCTTTTTCCGGGAAAGTTGAGGTCTCGGTGGTTCGGTCCTTATATTGTGAAGAAAGTGCATCCACATGGAGCGGTGGATGTGGAGCATCCCAACTCGGGAAAGTTGATAAAGGTGAATGGGCAACGAATCAAAGTTTATCATGAAGGGATGCAAGACCTTGGGGGAGAAGAAATACAATTGGAGGACCCCGTCTATGAAGATTAACCTTCAAGAAGCATTATGTCGAGCCATCGACATTAAACAACGGCAAAATTTGTAAATATTTTATCCCAATTTAATTGTTTTCTTAGTGTAGTTCATTTCCGTATTTTATTTCGTGGCATGTTAATTCCGTTTTCCATAATTTAATTTGCATTGAAATTCAAGAGGCACTTGAGGTTTGTTAATGGTGTAGTGATTCGCACAACCCTCTTGGAAGGCGTGCCCAAGAGGAGACGAGAGCCGAGTTTACCTTACAAATTCATATGAAAAAGCCAAGGAAGGGGAACACGAGAAAAAGGGCAAAATTTGGCTAAGTATGGAAATTGGAACTAAAGGCATCAAAGGGGAAAACTACGAGCTTAAGCGCAGCCTGTGCAAATGAGGTGCGCAGCTGTGCCCAATTGGGCAGGCGAGAAGAAAGATTGCGCAGCCTACGCAGGTCTGCTATTTCATCTCCCTAATCCTCAATTACCCGACATTCCAAAGCTTTCAATACCCCCTCTTTGTCGACCAAAAACCCTCAAACCTACTCTCAATCTCTCAAAACCTCACCTAATCACTACTTTCCATCACCAACCTTCAAATCTTTCAACCAAATTCTTCACACAACTCAATTGTTCCATCAAAAACACCATCACAACACCACATTTCTGAAAAATCCCCCAAATTTCCCAAGAACCCTAACTTTTTTCGGGTGAAACTGAAGCTTCTACAAAAGGATTTAAGGGTCAATAAGGGGTTTTTACGCATCATCCACACTTATTCAAGCAAGTTTGAGGAATTTCGGGGAGGTATAACAATTTTCCTTTAGTTTCTTCATTTCAAACTTGTATAATCCGATTTACACTATTTAGTTAGGTTAAATTGAGTTAAATTCTTGCTATTTTTCATTGTTGTGGATTGTTGGTAAAAGTTTTCTGCTAGGGAAGGGAAAAATCACACAAACATACCTTAAACACTTGAGTTATCAACCTCCTCCTGATTCCAATTAGAACTGGAGAAATATCTGTAAAGTTAAGGATATACTGAGCTCTGGTTTTGTGGGTGGTCACTGGCAGTTAGATGCTAGGGGCTACTCAATTCGATCACAGTTACTACGGTTGCAGGTCCACACCCCTTGTCCGGGTATAATAGTGTTTGGGATTCTTGGAACATACCTAAGCATTCTTTAGTTGGCTGGATGGTTAAGCATCAAGGTCTGCAGACTAGGGATAAGCTGTTCCAGTTGCAGATTTGTGACAGTAACAATTGTGTGACTTGTGGACAAGCTGTTGAAACACATGATCATCTTTTTGGCAGCTGTGTTTATAGTTCACAGATTATTGCTGAGATTGAACACTGGTTATGCAAGAGATTGTCTGGCTCTAACCTGAACTGTACAAAGATGCAGAAGCAAGTTGTTAGGCTTGCATTGATGGCTACTTGGTATTGTATTTGGAAACAAATAAATGAGTGCAGGCTTTCCTTGACACTAGCTACACCAAGGAGAGTGATTATGGAGATTCAATCAATAGTGAAGGCGCGCATTCTTCAGAAAATTCAGACTACTTTGCCTCAAAGGGATAAGGATTGGCTACTTAGCTTAAGTATTGAAGTATAACTTTTAAGGTTTTGTAGCCTTTACTTGTATTGATAAGATTGTTAGTGTTGTAATAGTGTTTTATTATTAATGAAAAGCTCACATTCTACCAAAAAAAAAGGTGTTTGTTGAATTGCCCCTTAGAAAAAAATTTCAGTTTTTGGTTGTTTTAGTGTCTTTTTGAACTTAATTTTGTGAGAAAGCAAGATGGTGTTCGGAATTGGCAAGGGAAAGTCGAAAAAGAGAGGTGAATCCTCTAATGCACCAGCACACCCACCTAAGGCTTTTCACGGAGATGAGGGTTTGCCCGCACCATACAAAAATTACTTCAAAACCCTTGAGAGTAAACCCTTACACATATCCCAATTCCTCCATCCCAGGACCTTGAGAGACATGGGGATTTATGACCAAACCCTTACATTTTTAACCAAGGTGGGGCTTGAGCGATACATCAACCTCCAACTCAACACATATCCAACATATACCTTGGAATTCCTTGCCACTCTACATATCACGGGAGAAGGGGAGAATGAAAGGGTGAACTTCCGGTTGTGCAAAGTGTGGCATTCTCTCACTTTTGAAAGGGTGAGGGAAATTTTGAGAATCTCTAGACCCCCTTCCTCCGTCAACCCACAAGGAACCACTTTGAATGATGTGTGGTGTGGCATTTTGGGGAAACCTCGTCAAACCAACAATGATAAAAGCTCCGCCATTACAAATCCCCCCATCCGAATCATTGCGCGGATTATTTCTTGTTTCTTCTTTTCAATGGGGGAACCGACGAAGATAAATGATAGTGTGTGAGAGTGTATTTGGATGATGTTACCTGAGGGGGAGAGAGTACCGGATTGGGCTAGGCTCTTTGTGGTGAGTGGGACTAAGCATAAAGAGAAAAAGGGAAGCATCAATTGTTGGGGACTAGTCACCCTCTTTGTAGCCAATTTAGTTGGTCAAATTCCCGACAACCAACCTCAATTGTGGGGTAACAATTTCTACAATGCCGCGGGGTTGGTTGAAACCCACATGATCAAAGTTTTGGATGCGGTCCCATGGAGTTGTTATTGGTTGGGAGAGGGAGATGTGCAACACATGAGATTACCAAGAAATGCCCCTCTTCCAAGCGGGTTTAGGGCCCGAGACTTCTTTTGCCCCGCCGAGAGAGATTTACCCGGGGCACCACCACAAAGAGTGAGGAAGAGGAGAGTCGTGGAGCCATCCCAAAGTGCCCAACAAGTGAAGGAACGGGAGGGTGAGTTCATTGAGGGAGGATTCCATGATACCCACCACATCCCTTCACCCCACCAACAACCTCAAGACACCCCTATGTATGAAGCCGGGGGTTCCTCAAATCCCACCATGGAACCTTGGCAACATCAAATGTTTCAATATTTTGAGGATACCTGGGGGACGTTGGAAATAATTAGTGGGAGGGTTGAGAGCTCCTATACTTGGCAACAACAATATGGGCCAAGGTTGGAGAGTTTGGAATAATTTCAAAATGCCTTTGAGGAGCACAAGAGGTTGGGGGATGAGGCCGAATTGACTCAAACAAGAATGCTAGAAGGGATAGTCAAAAGGCAAGAGGAGTCTTTCACCTGGAAACAACAACAATCCAAGGTTTGGGCGGATAACCAAGCTATGTGGCAAGCCCAAAATGAGTGGAGGGAATAAGTAAGTCGACAATTTGGGGTGCAAAATTAAAGGCACCACCAATACATTGAAAATTCCTACCACGACGCCCAAGCACAAGAGGATTCCTTTGGTCTCATTCAAGGCCCCTTTGACATGTCCCAACATCAAAATGAACCTTAATACCAACCCACCATCAATGAACAAGAAGTGAATGAAGCCTATGAGAGGGCAAAGAAAGAAAGAGAAAGAAGAGAAAGAAGAAGAGGAAACCGAGGAGCATATGAGCAAGGTAAAGGCTCGGGCCCCTCCAACAACAATTTGTGAAGAAGTTTGGCACTCCTCCACATTGAGAACAATGTGTGATTTAAGTGTGGGGGACTGAGTTGATTGTAAATTATGTACAAGTGTTTCTTTTTAATGCAAGTTTTCAAAAAAAAAAAAAAGAAAGAAAGAAATTGAAAATCCCGGCTAGGTGAAAACCCACAAGGGTGGGCACCTATGTAACACCCCCATTTATTTAAGGGCCTGGACTAGGACTCCTCAGATAAAGAAGGGTGTTACCATCTCGGAAACCCGAGGCAGTAGATAACAAAGGAAAAATAAACAGTACTTTAAATTGAAAGTTATAACTATTTAGAACTCAAATGGAACATGTCTCAAAACTGAAATAAAGTCTGATAGCTAAACTGGAATAAAAGTGGGCTAGCTCTAAGTCAGGTGATCCATGCTCTCTCCCCTGCCAGCTCCATATGTCTCAACAACTCACAATCAATCCTCCCGGAAAATGGATCATCACAGCGCATACGAATACACAGGGGGTCAACCGCGAGGTTGAGTAGGTAATACGATATAATAAAGAATGCAATGATATGATCCTCCAATCTCAACTCCATCACACACATCCCCAGAACGCCCAGCCATACCGATCCCCGGCAGACTATACAAATCGACCGTCGTCGATATACCAGCTCGTAGCTGAGGACACCAGGACAAGTCCTGCAGAACCCGCCTGGGCCTTAATCACGATAATCTCATCTCCTCCACTCCAACTCCAATGCATAAGAAATGTATAAAATATATGAAACAATAATGCTCATGAGATAAATAAGATAAACAGATATGTCATATAATCACCGATTCATGCCAACTCTTTATAATCGTAAGAACTCAATCAGTGTATTCCCCTACCTCAGTACTACAGTCAAATGGATAGATGCTCAATAATATTCCACAACAAATTCGCCCTAGGCGTGGATGGATGTTTACGAGGATGGTGACGGCTGTGTTACTACTGCTTTCCCTCTCTTCTAATCACTGTTGTCACTATAGATTAGGGTTCTTGTTTAGTTTGGTTTAGGGGAGGCAGATGAGGTGATAGAGGAGTAGGGTTTCCAATGTGAATGTCGAAGGTTACAACTTTGTGAATGTCGATGGATAGGTGAATTAGGGTTGTATGTCGTGTAGTGTGTTGATGGGTTAACGGGTTTATGGTTGTGTTACACGGTTCATTGCTACCACCATCCAAGTCCAAGCCCATCACTAAAAGTCCGTCACGCATCTCTAGGTAATTGATCTCTATTTACCGTCCTCGACTCGTAACTTAAAATAAACGAGTACATATAATTTATTTATACTAATTAAATTAATTATGAGAATATAATTTTATTAGAACTTACATAAAATATATAAAAATTATGATTTAAATATAATTATGACTTAAATAATAAAACAAGTATAATTGAGAAATAAATATAAATATGAAATATATTTAATTATAATATATTATCAAAATTAAAGAAATACGAATGAAATGTCATTTTATGAAATAATCGTCAAATATAAAATGATTATGAAATACGAAATAATCGTAGGATTACGATTTATAAAATAGTAACAGTTTACGTAAAATACTTTATACACATCCGTTTGAAAAAAAAACGCGTATAAAACAAGGTTTGACTATCGTTGACCGAGGCTAAAATACGGGGTATTACAACCTAAGGCAAGATTGGGAAGGTGGCCGAGGATGGAATGAAAACCCGAAAGGGCATTCCGGGCAAAATTAATAAACGAGTTGCGAGCCACCGATGAGAGGAAAGGAAGAGCTAAGGTGAAAACCCGAAAGGGCACCTTAGGCAAAATGAGGGATTTTCAAACAAAAAAATCGAAAAATTGACAAATGCAACACCAAAAAGATGGAGGGATAAGAAGGGGGAAACAAGGAGGATTTAGGAAGAAGGCTAGATTTAGGATTTAATTTCTTTTTGAGTCAAAGAAAATTGCTTCAAATTGGTGGTTTTTCATGTTAGCTACTAGGTTGTTAATCTTTATTGGTGTTTGGCCAACTTAGTAGCATAACTTGCACTGCTTGGAGTGATAAGGGGGTGATATAAGGGGAGAATGAATGATTTGGAGGATTGTGTAGGTCACTTTGCTATTGCCTTGGGATAAGGCAAGAGTGACCATCTTTGATATAGAGTGATAAGTACGGTGGTTGTGAAGTTGATGAGTCGGAGTTGGAGGTGTGTTGTGTCTTGTTTAGAGGGATGATATAAGGAGGGCGAGTGAGAGAAGAGTGTGTGTCAACCTTTGAGTCTAGATTTTCTTTTTGTAATCGGTGAATTTGTTGAGAGGGAGATATAAGAAGGTTGTAGTGAGGGAAGAGAGATCAATACTCCTACACTCTTTGGTAGACTTGCAAAATTGCTTATTTCGGGTTTTGCTCGGGACTAGCAAAAGTCTAAGTGTGGGGGTGTTAGATAGTAGTGTTTTGTGTCGGTCTAAGATGGTGATTTTATCACCCTCATGTCTTTTAATATGGGTCTTTAGGTTTGGTTATCCTAATAATCAATAATTGGTTATGATGTGATAACTTGTCCATTTTCCCTCGGTTTTATACTTGATTTTGATGCCGGAACCCGAGGGTCGAGGAGAACCTTTCCACGGTCAAGACATGGCGCAAGCACCTCACATATGGCCAAATATCTAGCTGGGAGAAGTAAGGAGTGAAGATGAGAAGAATTGAGAACAATTGAAGAGGTCAAGAAGCAAGGAATTAAGAATTCCAAATGCGAGCTTAGGCGCAGCCTGTGCAAATGAGGAGCGCAGCTGCGCCCGATTACGCAGGCAAGAGTAACTTTGGCACAGCCTGCGCAGCTCTGTTTTACGGGGCTTTCAAATCCGCATTTGGGCTTCTTAAGTGAGGTTCTCTTTAGTTTTCCGTGAAGCCATATATATACCCAAGATTTGAAGACCTCAAGAACATCATCTAATCTCATACAATCTCATTCACTCTCATAATTAGGTTTTGAATCTTGTAACATTTTAGAAGACTTTTCTACAAAAGTTGTAATCTTTCTTTGTTATTTGGATTTTATGAAGACTATGAAAGGATAATCTTCCACTACTTGGTGTAATCCATTTCAAGCTTTCATCTTTATCATTGTATTGACTCTCTAATCTCTACTCTTTCATTTATTTCAATTTCTATGTTTGAATGTCATGATGAATGTTTTGTTGTGAGAAGTAATTATCCTTGCCTCTATAACACTCATCTATTGCTTGAATGTTGCAAAGTTTATTACTTTTGTGATGTTTTGTTGAAGCAACTCATATTGTTGTTATCTTGGTTTAAAGTATCAACCTTTGTGAGTAGAAATTGAATATGTCATTGGGTTTGTTGGCTTAGACATACTCTTGTGATATTCCATTCACTTTCCTCTTGGTATTACTCTTCATGCTCTTAGCTACAATTCATACATGGTTTAATGTTAGACTTTGTAGTTTAAGTAGGATTATCTTCTTGGCTTAGATAGTGGTAATCAATTGCTTAAGGTTTGTTGTTGGGTAAATGAATTTAGAAAGAAAAGAGTCATACTTTGAGAAAATGTGGAACTTGTAGGATTATACCAAGTTTCATCTCTTATCATTGTTTGCAAAATCATATATCTTTCATCTTGTTCCTTGTTTTCTCCATGCCAATTCTCCTCTTATGTGTTTTCAATTGTTGTCCATTATTAATATCCATAGTTTGTGCATAGTCTTGTGTTTAGTTCATTGTCATTAGTTTAATTCAAGCTTTAGTCTTAATCCCTTCTCTTGGGTTCGACCCTTACATCCCTTTACTATTATTCTTAATTGCATAGTGTCGAGTCAAGTTTGGTTTATAAATATCAAATTTGGTAGTTTAATTCTAGTATTTAGCGACCTAGTAATTTCTACCTACCATATATATATATATATATATATAGAGTCAAGATCGGGTGAGAACGAACACTCGGTGCAAACGGTGAGAACACACTCTAACCATTGGATTAAAATAATCAACGGCCCATATCCTACCTCATACACTCACAATCACAAATTAAAAAAAGCTCTTCGTCATAACCTCCCCCAAACACGACATTCATCATTATTAACGCATCACCATTCACGATCCCAACCCATGAACCACTAACACCACCACCACCACCGCTCATAGGCTGCCACCCCTACCACGCTATTTGAGACTACCGAAGGTTCGACAACACGTCGCGGCTCCGACGACCACCAACAACTACCTCTAACTACGACAATTCACCACAACTTATAACAGCCACCACCTCTTGTCTCCCTCCACTACGCAGACGACGGCGACACTAAGTCCTACAATAAGAAAATGGATCTGAAATCAATTTGTGCTACACGATTTTAATGTATCTAGATTCTTTATTGATGTATCTCAAAGCCATTTTAATGTACCTAGCAATTTATTTTGTGTATCTATGATTAGATACATTAAAATGGTGTTTAGATACATAAAAAATTAGTGTAGGTACAATCCAAAATTGGGATTCGAAAATTGGGATTTTTGGTTGTTGGTGATGCTCAATGACCTTGCTGGGGTTGCGTGGCATTATGCTTGTTCGTTGGTGGCTCGTCCGTCTTACTGATTGTCGTCATCGGCGACAACAATCGTATGAAGGCGAAAACAGATATGGGATTTGCAATCGGGATTAATAGGGATTCGCCGGAGTTGTGAATATGAGTGGTTGTGAGAATAGCGAATCTGGTTGTGTTTGCGTCGGAGGTGCGGTGGCGAAGTTACCATGCGTCGTCGTGGTCAAACAAATTCGCCTGAACCGCCTGCGTGACTGGCAGTCGTGGAGGCAATTTCTGTGGGTGCCGGTGGTGTTAATGGTGTGTGGTGTTGCCGGTGATGTTGACGGCAGTGGTGGTTGTCGGTGATGTCTATGGCGGTGGTGGCTGCCGGCGGTGGTGGCTGTGATTTGCGGTTGTAGATCGTGTTTGTTGTTTGGGTTTTAATGTCACCACATTAAAATTATGGTTAGGTGTCAGATAGTAGTTGTTGTTAATGTTAGTAGTTGGGTAGATATTCGTTCTCACCGTTTGCACCGAGTGTTCGTTCTCACCGGATCCTAAATCTATATATATATATATATATATATATATATATATATATATATATATATAGGGGCAGGATCCCGTGCGAACCGTACGAACTACCTAGATACACTTAGTATTACTACCGGATACATTTGTTAGTACTACTATGTACATGTGTACCTATTACTGGTACCAAATGTATCCAATTGTAATACCAAATGTATCTAGGGTGGTATTTTGTGTATCCACTACTACCATCACCACTGCCACAACCACCTCCACTGCCACTGTCACCACCACCTCCGCCATTGCCACTACCACCACCACCGCCATCGCCACTGCCACCACACACATCCGCTCTATTACCCACAATGTTGTCACCACTCGGGCACTCACCCACAACACCAACCTGAACTACCCTCGGCCACGACCACGAATCCATTGCTACATACACACCACACCAACCCTACCACTACAACCTTCCACCCCACCACTAGGCGTCAGAGGCGAGCACCCACACCAAGACATCCGCACCGACGACCACTCGACCCACCACCTCTCAACCTGACCACCATATTTCGACACCACCCAAACAATCACCACTCATCTCCGCGGCCTTAACCATTATTAAAACCGATGACCAACACCATATTTTCACGACCAACACCGTCTGAAACCAGCTTCAAACACAGATAAAATGCTAACCACAATATTCATCCTCAAGTTTCGCGTACGTACAAGAGATCCCATTAAGAAAAAATAGAATTCTTATTCAATTTCCAAAAATTACATACTAAGCCATCAAACACTTGCGAAGATCAAACTTTTGATAAGAACCTGATTTATTTCTTCAATTCATAAATTCCTAGCAAAGCCTACTCAACACCAACCAAGCACTTAACTTTACTAAGCGACACAACTGTCCTAACACTAAACCAGTACGTCAGACTTCACGCACCTCAATTAACAAACAAAAAACCGCATTGATAGGAGACCAAATCTGGTCGAAAAGAGATAAGGAGACTAGATTTGGTGGAAGTGGAGGTGGAGGACATTTGATAGTCGACGGTGGGGTTAAGGTGGCGTGCTCGCGACGAGGAAGATATTGGGGAACACGAAGAGTCGGCGGTACGTCGGCGTCGGGATCGGGATCGACGAGCTGAGTGAGTGCGGGTTACAAATGAGGAGAGAGGAAGGATTAAGGGGACGATTAGAGTCGTCGGTAGGCGTTGATGGTTGTCGGAGTCCTATGCCGGCGTTAGCTAGTTGGGGATAGGAGTGAAGTTATGGGTGAGAGTACTGATGTAGTGTGGGGCACCTTGGGTTAGGAATACGATTTTGGTGTGTTAAACTTTTGATGGCTTATCTTGTCCCCTGATTAATTAATCAATTTGATTTTATTAGTTCGTACGGTTCGCACCGTAATTTAGTTCGTACGAGATCCCAATTATATATATATATATATATATATATATATAGAATTAGGTTCAAGTGAGTCCCCTTAGATTAGATGAGTCCATGAGTCCCATTATAAACCTTTGGATCAAAAAAAATGAAGGGCTAAGATTTCAGAAAAAAAAAAAGATGAGATATAAATACAAAAAAACCCTAATTCACTCTTCCTCACCTATTCATTCAGTCACTTTCCCTCTTCTCTCTACCTCCCTCCTCTCTCTCTCTAACTCCCTCATCTCCTCTCTTTTCGGCCGCCCCTATCACGCCACCCTTGCCACACCGCCTCCTTCGTCTCCTCTGCTGCCTCCCTCGCACCACCCGACATCACCACTTCTCCCATCGCACCCATCGTGCCGCCTGTCCCTTCACCCTTTTTTTTCTTTTTCTTTTTTCAGATCTGCCACGCCGCGCACCACCCGACATCACGTCGCAGTTTCTCCTCCTTCTCCCACGCCACCACCTCCATTCTCCTTTATTTTTTTACTTTTCAAATCTGAGAAAGTAAGTGGTGGTTGTTGGTTGTTGTTGTGGCTTATTTTCTTTTTTTCCTTTTTAGATCTAGCCGCGGGGTTCGTGGGTTATTTTTTTTTCCTTTTCAGATATGGCCGCGGGGGAGGGTGGTGGAGTGGTTTTTGGTCGTGGTGACTCATGGTGTTGTCTTTTTATTTTAGATTTGCTTTTTTTTTGGGTTGTTGGTGGTGGTCAGTGGTGAACCGTGGTGGTGGTGGGGGGGTGGTGAAGAGGGGGATGTCGTGTGGTCGTGTTTGTGTTTTTTTTTTTTTTTTTTTTTTTTTTTTCAGATCTGACCGCGGGGTGAGTGTGGTGGAGTGGTTTTTGTTCGTGGTGGTTGATGGCGGTTGTGGTGACCATTAAAGTTTCACTCTCGGGCTCTCGGCCATTAAAGTTTCACTCGTATATCGTTGAAGTTTCCCTCCTAGACCATTAAAGTTACAAAAATTTTTACATTATTACATATATTCAATTTTTGATATTGCAAAAGGACTAAAAAAACTAAAGTTTCACTCGATACCATTAAAATTTCACTAGTTTAACATTAAAGTTTCGTTCATAAATCAGTGAAATAAAATAAATATTAGTCATTATTAAATTATTACATAATTCAAATTTGTATGTTAAAAATGGCCTAAATTAATCAAAGTTACACTTTTAAGCATTAAAGTTGCACTCGTATACCATAAAGTTTCACTCAAAAATCACTTAGATTAAATAAACATTAGTCTAAATTACATTATTCCATAAATTCTAATTTTTTTTATGAAAAATGGCCTTAGGAAAAATGGACTTGCACTTTTAAGCATTAAAGTTTCACTCATATACCATTAAAGTTACAGTCAAAAATCAGTTAAATTTAAAAAATATTAGTTATAATTATATTATTTCATAAATTCAAATTTTTATATTAAAAATGGCCTAAAAAAATTAAAGTTACACTTTTAAGCATTGAAGTTTCACTCGTAAAACATTAAAGTTATATTCAAAAATGCATAAATTTAAATTTTTACTTACAAAATAACTTTAAAAAATTAAAGTTACAATCGTAAAGATTTAAAATTTCATTCACAGATTAAAGTTTCACTTATAAAACATTAAAGTTTCATTCTAAAAAGTGCTTAGAAGTTTCAAATCTCAACCATCAATCTTAGAAGATCAATGGCTTAGATTAGGACTTAGGGACTCACCATTTTAGGTGGACTCATTTGAACTTCACTATATATATATATATATATATATATATATATATATATATATATATATATATATATATATATATATATATATATATATATATATATATATATATATATATATATATATATATATATATATATATATATATATATAGTTGTGTGAGTTTGTTGAAGTCGAGTTTAGAACTCGAGTCAACACAAGTTTATTATTCAATTATGCGCTGATTAACTAATAAATTTTATCTTATTATAATGTGATTAAATAAAATTTAATTTAATAATTAAGCGTTAATTCATTAAATTAATCGAGGTTTTGTATTTTTAGAGGTAGAGGTTATTCGTTGATTATATTTACAAAGGGTTATAAATTAATTTAATTGGACATTAAAGGACTCATTATATTTTAATATAATGACATAATTATCACTTAAGAGTTAAGTGTATATTAATTATTGGTTTATATTATATAATTGTTATATGATCAAACTAATATTTATTTATGCAAGATAAATAAATATATGATTCTTCTATTTGTGTGACAAACATTACAAAATCAAAATTGTCCATTTATACTTATGTTGGCCGAAAATATAGTGTTGTTGACAACATTTTATTTTTGTCTTTTTTTTTAATCAACCACTTGCATGTAATCATTCACCTAATTACATGCTTATGACATAACCTATTCTAATGCAATGCTGCCTATGTTTGCATGCAAAATTAAAATAAGAAAAAGTAATAGCTCACTAATGGACATGGGGTACCTGTTTTGTGAGGCTTTTAAGAGCAATTTTGTTGCTCATTTTTTCTTGTTCTATGTTTGTGAAAACATCTCTCTAATATTCTCACACAACTATATTATTATTATTACATTACAAGAGTAGTAATAAATATAAAATTAAGGGATTTAATTTCTTGTAATGTGTAGTTAATATTACTAGAAATATTTAGGTGAAATCTTGGGTGCAATCAATAGGAGAGTTTCTAGATTGAAACTTGGAGGATCATCCTTTTATTCATAGCTCAAGAACAAGGTTGGAAGGAGTCCATCCTTGTGCCCATATTTTCGTCTCATTCAATGTAAGGAAAACATTATTTTCTCTCCTTACTCTTATTTTGTTTGCATGCAACTAGATTCATAACATCTAAATTAATAAGTAACTTAGATCTATATTAGAAGAGTCTAATAAGTGGGTTAAAGAACCTAACACATTAAGGAACATGGGTTATCGCTCGGAATAGATGAGCGGGGATTTGGTGGGTACGGCTGCGGTCCCCCACTGGCAGCGTGGAATATCTGTTGCGATGAGTATTCTGGTAGGACTACACACTTTAGTGTGTAGTCAGGTGTGTGGTGATATTATAGAGTTGGGAGTTGTGTGTTGTTTGTATATTGTGTATCTTGCTTTATGTAATCAGTAACTAGCCCGGATATAAGTGTTTTGAAAACTGTGGTGATCTATTCGGGGATGGTGAGCAGTTATTGAGCAAGGTATGAGATGGCTTGCACGAGGGATAGCTGGGATGGAGTCATCACATGCCATTAGAGTCTTCCGCTGTCTCATGAACTTAGTTTGCTTTTCAGTTGTTTGGTTTTGGAACATTTGTATTTACTTTACAGTTTGGTTTTGGAATTGTAAACACTTAAACTCATTTACTTAATTAAGTATGTTTCTTTATGGTCTGTTTGATATACATTGCCTCAGGTAACCGAGATGGTAACATTTCCATGCATTAGGTGGTCTTGGTAAGCCACCTTGGTGTATGAGGGTGTTACACTATATCCTAGTTTCCATCAAATAGCCTACCAAGGGCGCATTAGTGAAGAAGGAATGCTTCCCTCTTGGGCTCAAGTCGACATACACTTTCCAAATTCGGCCCATGGGAATGGTGGAGCAAGTGGCAATGGTTATGGAAGGGAGAGTGACAATGACACCGTGGAGGTGAATAGCGATGGGGATGAGTTCATGGATTTCTATGAAAGTGATGAGTCTAGAGTGAATTGGAGCGATGAGCTTGGAGGAGATGATGATGATAAGTTAAGAGTTCTTTGGCTTGGTGGAGCGGGCAAGAGGCACCCACCATGGCTTATGTGAGCTTTTTCTTCCTCTCTCATTCTCTTTGTCAAAATTTGATTTGTATTATAATTTGATTTGAATGGTTTTTGTTGTTTTGGCTTTTTGCCTAGTGAAGTGTCCTAGCACCACCAAAGGACTTTTTTCACCTTAGGCACATCAAGGTGATGACTATTTTTGTTCCCACTAGAAAAATCTAAAACGACAATTTTCATTGCATAGCATGCATGTCCTTGTGGCCAAACTTCCCCCATGAATTTAACCGGTTTGGGGAAGTTTAGTCACAAGCATCCCGAGTTAATCTAAATTAGCTCTCTGAACAATAGAAAGCATGCATCACTTAGACTAGTTTAGCTTGCATCATTTGTAATATATTTCATATAGTATGCACTTAGTGTAACCACTACTACAGATACAGGCTATAACAACGGTTAAAAACCGTTGTTATATAAAAAAGCGGACGTTGTTAAAGCGTCCGTTGTAAAAGGTTTTAACAACGGTTGGTTTTCTTAAGGAACCCGTTGTTAAAACTATTAACAACGGTTTTAAGTATAAAAACCCGTTGTGGAAAGTGTGACTCAATTTTGGTGGGAAAGTTATGACAACGGTTGTAATGTACAAAACCGTTGTTATAACTAAAGACAACGGGTTGTTTCTCAATAACCGTTGTTTGTTTTTAAAAAATAAAAAAAAATTAAATTAAATATTACTAGATGCATGCATAATTACGGCCCGTTATAATTCCGATGCATGCATTATTACTGCCATCCCTGTGCATATGAATGGACAATATGGAATGAGAAGGGTTATAATAAGATTTGAAGTAGCAGAGAGAGATATGATGATGATTATGGCACAACTTCCTAAACATATATTAATTAAACAACAACTCAAACCACACATTACTTAGTATAAATACATGCATTATCTCAACCACCATTCCATTATCTCACTATCTCCAAACCCTAACTGCTAAAACAAACTCCAAACCCTAATTAATCTTTCAAACAAACTCCAAACTTCATCAACAAAATCAATGATATCATCCTTAAGACTCTTACTATGATCGAGAACAACAATAGTTTCATCCGCCGGTTGCTCCACATTGAGGACAGCTTTGAGCTACCTTGTGGATGCTCGATCCGCACTCAAGGACGCCAAAAGATGGCTTGACAGAAAGCGGCCGATTGTTGTTGCTATATGAAAGATATAGCAACTGCTGAACGAAATCTCCAAATAGCTAAGGAGGAGAGGGTGGATATCATAGAAGAGAATAAGACTCTCTATGAAAATATAAGAATTGCATTTTTATCAATGTAATTCTTTTTTTAATTTATATATATATATATATATATATATATATATATATATATATAAACTAATTAATTAAGTTTATCATGCATTCCTTTCTATCATCTTGCTTCTTCTTTGTTTTATTTTATTTAATTTGTTTTACTAGCTAATTAAGCGAATAATACTTAGAGAAATAACATAATGATCGATAAAAACACATACATGAAAATGAAAAAATTAGAAAAAGAAAATAATGACGATGAAAGACGATGAAACCAACAGTGACGGCGAGATTTACCTGATAATTAGAGAAAGTAAGAGACGATGAAACCAACAGCGACGGCGAGATGATAAAGCGACGATGAGAAAGAGAGAAAGAGACGATGGGAAAGTGTGTGTTTGTGTTTGTGTTTGTGTTTGTGTTTGTGTTTGTGTTTGTGTTTGTGTTTGTGTTTGTGTTTGTGTTTGTGTTTGTGTTTGTGTTTGTGTTTGTGTTTGTGTTAAGGTTTTTGTTTTGTGGCTGTAGCTGATCTGTGTTTGTGTGGTTTATAGTATGGAAAGTATTGACAACGGTTGTTAAACAAAAACCGTTGTTAAAAAGTTTTAACAACGGGTTTAAAAAATAACCGTTGTGATTACTTTTCATTAACTTTGTGCCAAATTATTAACAACGGTTGTGCATGTTTGACCCGTTGTTAAAACTTATAACAACGGTTATATAACCATAACCGTTGTAATTAATTTTAGTAAAATTTGCGTCATACGTTCTACAACGTCTATGGTGATTTTCGTGAATAAGCGTTGTTAAAGAGGCGTAGTAGTTGCCTGGATTTCTAGTAGTGAACATTCATGCATATCATATAATTTCATGCATTTGCTGAAAGATCATAGATCTAAATTAGACTCTCTAATTAAAAACAAATTATCTCATAATATGTTATTTTGTGATCTATGTAACATGCATGCTAATATAAAAGCATAATAATGAAGATTAAGAAAAAATAATTTCCTTACATTGATTTTGATGGTAATAAGGGCACAATCAAGATCCCTTATCTTAATTGTTCTTGAGCTTAAAACAAAGGATGATCCTCCTTACCAAATCTTCAAAGAGAAGATCTCCTAACAATGGCACCCAAGAACAAATACCCAATATCCTACAAATATTATCTAGATATTTGATAAGATATACCCT